>NW_017307083.1:442255-448443 GCF_000935625.1 Nanorana parkeri
CCCAAGTGGCTCCGTCGGCTAACGAAGGGAAGGGGGGAGGAGTCCAGTGACATCAATGTCCGTGATGTCACCGGACTCCTCCCCCTTCGCTTCGTTAGCCGACGGAGCCACTTGGGCAGCAACCGCCGCGGCAGTGATCACCCCCTCTATCTCCAACACCACCAATTCAAACACCACTACCACAGCATCCAGCTCAACCTTATCTCAGAACTGGACTTCTCTGATCTTTCCACGCACCCCAGTTCAGAAATCAGAGGATGAAGATTCTAAGCACAAAAGTGAAGGGGAAGATGTAGACTTTGATGATGACGATATGCATGACGAGGAAGGAGAAGAAGAGGAGGAACATATGGAGATGAACTCAAATGTACCACCTGGCTCACCTAGCAAGGGACTGTCAAGGGTCAACCAATCACAGTTACCAAATACCAGTTCCCAATCACACAGCTTATCTCCTAATGGACAATCGGGACATCACGAGTGGACGTACGAGGAGCAGTTCAAACAGGTAAGGCATGAGACCGAATGTTCTTTTTTTTTTTTAGTCTTGGTCATTAACAAGAGCATGATGAGCTTTGGCCAAAGTATCACCAAAATGCATTCTAATGTGGAATTGTGAGCTTTTTATTTTGCATAATGTCTTAATCATGTACAGTTTTAGGTTTCTCCTCACTTTTTGTGTCCAGGTGACAACGGTCACCAGGAAAAACTGAGTGTGTGAATCCATCCTAGTGGAGACACAGATGGGGGTCCTATACAATGCCTACTCTATCCAAAACTTAAAATGTGATTTTGCCCAAGAAACTTTCTGCACGAGCACCAGCCAAGGCATTGGCCTAAACACATACAGCACAGCAATGAAGTAATAAAATGAACTAGGATCGCACTAATCCAGCACGTTATTATTCTGAGTTGCCCCACTCAAGCGGCAGCCATATTGAGTGGGGCACGTGAGATTAATAACGTGCTGGATTAGTGTGATCCTAGTTAATTGTATTACTTCATTGCTGTACTGTATGTGTATAGGCCAATGTAGTTGGATCTACATGTGCGTTTAATCGATTTAAAAAAAAATTGATTAATCGAACAAGAACATTTTAATCAGTACCAGCCCTAATATATATCTCAAAGATTTTGTGCAATCTGATGAAAAAACATGGATGCTGCCCAAATAAAGTGTATAAAACACCCCAAAATTATGAAATAAAACAACTAAGTGCAACCTATACAAAACAAACAGCTATTGTAAGAGTGAATAAACATATACTTTGTTCCAAAAACGACTTTCAACCAATATGACTAAATGGTGTTGAAACAAAAAACAAGCCTTTCTTAATTCCTTGTATCTGTAATGAATCATGTCTTCTTTTTTTCAAAACATCATAAAATGAAGGTCACTACCCATGAGAGCACTGGTGTGGGTCAACACCACAATTTCATTCTGTAATGACCTTCACTTTATGGTGTTTTGAAAAAAGAAGACGGGATTTATTACCTATACAAGAAATTGAAAAAGGCCTTTTTTGCATTTCTGTTTCCACACACATTTTTTTGAAACAGAATATAACGTGTTGCAATATTGGTTGAGAGTTTTTTGTAGGAGCAAATTATATATAAGATTATATAATATGAATAGGATTGTGGAAAGTGTTTATGTGACACTTAGGTTTTTCACATACACATGGTTAGGTGCTCCAAGATTTGTGTCAGATATGAAAGAAGAAAACCTTGTAATTTGTTTTTCAGAATCTTAAAAATTCATATTTTTTGTCTCTCTCTCTCTCTCTCTCTCTCTCTCTCTCTCATTTCTAGGCATACCATCTGCTGGTTAAATTATGGACTACAACACAGTTGTGTTCTATTGCGCCATTGATGCCATGACATTACCATATACTACCATATTTCAACATATCCTAGGCTGGAAGTACAATACTAGCATACATATTCTACTATACTGGTACAGTACCCAGACAAAATGGTTTATCATGATTTTTTGCAGTGATTTGGGACTCCGGGGGTTCCTGTCCTTGCACTTGTTAAAAATCCAGTCTGTATCCTGAACTACATTGGGTGTCAGTCACCTGTTAGGACTTTGCCTGAACACTACCTGTCCTGACCACTGCTTGTTTACAAAGTTCTGTACTGCTTTATAGTTTAGTTCTTACCCTTAGTTAACTTCTTGTGTGTCAGCAGTCCTAAATCCTGAGGAATTAAGATTTATTATGCCTATTATGCCTTGAGAAAGATAATTGCATACTACTACTATCCTTATGCCGATAATATCATAATTAAAAGTAATGACATCACACCAGTTAGAGTGTTGTTGCATTCTTCCAGCACTAATGCGCCGCGACCACTTCCACCTGTTCTCTTCTAAAGTTCTCAGAAAATAAAACAGTCTCCTAAATTATGGCTCATGGTTGGCAAAAAAATGCTGCCGACTTGCTAAAATAAAGGACATGCAAAATAGAAAAATTAAGCTTTCACCTGAAATGAATAAGGAAACCCAGAGAAAAAGCAGCACATCTGAATCGTTCATACATTTTCTGAGTCAATACAGCAATATTCCATTAATGGCCTGTCTTCTTGATGGATGTTGATGAAATCTGTAGCCAGCTAAAGGCAAATCAACTGATACAGTACAGTAAGTTATCACTGGCCAGTCAGATTGCTGACTGATGTTACCGGGTGATCCAGATGACTTAGCCTCTTTCTCTTCCTGATAGGAAAGGATGGATGATTTTTTTTTCAGTGAAGATTCAAATTTAACCATTTGTTATCTAAAGGGTCTATTTCAATGTTTTCACCCAAAATTCACAAATTTTCACTCAAGATTTATTTGGATAAAGTTGGAAACATTTGTGACTTTTGGGTAAAACTTGTAGGAATCTAAGGTGACATCATAAATTAAACAGGCCTCTAAGAATTTCAGTGTCAAAAATGTACTTCAACTATACTCCAAGCCCTTAGTCCAGTGTAAGCAGGGCAATCCCCATAATGAGGCAGCCTAAGGGTGGTTGCCTCAGGTGGCATCTGATTGGGTCATGTGTCTGTGTTTGGGGGGGGGGGGGGATGGGGGGGGGCAGCAGGTGTGCCTGCCTCCCCCTTTCTTGCCAGAGCATTTCATATTGCTAAGTGTTCTCACGCCCTTATTTTAGTGATGGCTCTTACTACAGCTATCACCATTCTGGTTGTGCAGTGTAGTAAATGTCTGTAAATAACACGATTGGCTATAAAGGATAAAGGTAACACAGTTTTAACTGTGTATTAAGCTGGTTTCCCGTAGTTTCATTTTACGTTCCACCATTGCAATGAATATGAATAATTATATTGAGCAGCTGACCTGCTGATCATATGGGTCAGGTGAGTTTCAGCAGAGCAATCTTTATGTACCGCAGTACACAGATCCAACACTAAATTGGAACATGAACCCTACAGCAGTCCTCTTCTCTGTGTCACTCATTGCCAATTGGATCAAAGAATATTGAATAGAGAACAATCTCACCATCCTGAGCAGTGTTCTGACTCTGACCAGGAGCTGGCTATGTCATCATTGTCATAGCCAGGTGAACCAGAAGAAAAGTCTGATAGTGGGAAAAGGAAGTAGAACCATTACTGGGCACTCTGTTCACAAGCCCCTGTTCACATAAGAGCCACTTAAAGTATAAAATGTTTCAAAATCAGCATAAAATATTTCAATGCTCCGTGATTTAGTTACGCGTTTTCCTCTTGTCTGTCTTGACAAGTTATGTCTTGAAACCATTTTCAATGCAAACACTTAGGGGGTTATTCACAAAGCTTCCGAAGGCCCCTGAGTGTATAACCCAGCCAAAGTGAAGTGAGCCAAACAACGTTCGGCTATTCACTGCGGCTCAGTACGGCTGATTTCAGGCCTTAGATCGGTCAGCCCGGTACCTACGTGGTACTGAGCAGAATAGAAAAACAATGAAGAGTTAAAAAAAAGTTTTACAAATATTTTAAAAATATAAATAAATAGTAAATAAATAGTAAAATGAATACATAAAGATTTTTTAAAAAAAGAAAAAAACAATTGGGGATAGCTAGCAGTGACAGCTAGCTCCGCCCAACTGTTTCCTATTGGCCGGCACCTGCGTGTCGTCACGGTCGGCTCCGCCCAGTTGTTATTGTTTAATGACAGATCAGAGTCCCCAGGTCATTTGGGGATGCTGATCTGTCATTACAACTGGTTGGAGCCAGCTGTGAGATCACAGCTGGCTCTGCCCAGCTGTCATTTGCGGGGACCCTGCTTCTGAAGCATATGCCTTCAGCTTGGCTGAGCCACTCAGGCGCCCTCAGCTGCTGTGCGGGCGATAGTGATCAGCCCGTACAGCAGCCCTTCAGTTGGACTGAACCAAAGGCCTCCAGCATCCAAAGAGAACCGAAGGATCAGCCGAAGCTACGGCTGGATCCTTCGGGCTCCTTTGTGAATAACCCCCTTAGTGTCCAAAGTCATACTCTGTAGAAAAATACCGCAAATAAAATGTTATATATACTCTAAATTAATCCTAACCGCCCTAGGTCTGTGTAACAGTAAATGGTCTGAACAATCGCATTATAAAAGGGAACAAAGATGATTGACAGAATCAGTGGAAACATTCAATGCGCACAGTAAACGTCCTGAAGCCATGTGTGGCCTAAGGTCTGAAAAACTTTTCATCCTTGACAATTGGAGATGTCACTTGGACATATCATTTTTCTTTATTCTTACAGCCTTTAAAAATTATTGATCTCTGCCATTTGACGGAAGGAACTTGTCTAAAAGTAGTGCAAATTTTGAAGCCTCGCCTTTGCTGACTAATGGATTTCACAATGGGTCATACAGCTCTTCCAGCAAGATGTATTGCCAACTACAGCATGATTTATTATTCATGGTGGGTCACATTGAGGATGTAGGGTGACATAGTAACAAACAAGAACCTCTTAGTCTTTTAAATTCCACTGTTGTGTATACTTTGTGAAGGGTTTAGATTTTTAAAACAAGTAATATTGTATTTACCTTGATATAGTCTATCAATATCGTAAAAATAGATTCCAGGCAAGCAGTCATTTACATAGTTAAAATTCTTAAATAAAAAAAGCATTTTTGTCAATAGATTTGTATTTCTGTGCAGCCAGGTGCAGGTAAAGCCAATCACAGCTATTTATTTCTACTGTATATTTAGCTGTTTGCTTTAGTGTTCCTCTTTGACTATTACTATACAGGTGAAACTCGAATAATTAGAATATCGTGCAAAAGTAATTGCAGTAATTGCTGCAAAATGGGCCCAAACCAAGTACTGAGTACATATGCATGCTTGTACTTTTCAGAGGGCCGATATTGTTCTATGTACAATCCTTGCTTTATTGATTGCATGTAATAATCTACTTTTTTGAGGTTGTGGATTTGGGGTTCTTGGGGTTTTCATGAGCTGTAAGCCATAATCATCACAATTATGACAAATCACGGCTTGAACTATCTTGCTTTGCATGTAATGAGTCTCTCTCATATATTAGTTTCACCTTTTAAGTTGCATTAGTGAAATAAATGAACTTTGCACGATATTCTAATTATTCGCATTTCACCTGTATGATATACTTTGGTATCTCATTTTTACAGTGTAGAAATGATTATTCGAAAATGCATATCAATATGTTATATTTTAATACAAAACAGATGTAATTAATTGAAAAGCAAAGTGACCCTGTGACATTTTAACATGATGACAATTAATAAGGCTTCCTACTGTAACAGATAATTAATTTATAAATGCTATACATCACAATCAACCGTAAGTATATAATATGAAAAAAAATGTACATTGAATACATGCATATTAAGTGGAAATATCTTGCATATTTTGCACAAATTATATTAATTAACTTGAAAAATTACTAATTCATTACATATCTGTAAAAAATAAGTCAAGGCAACTAGACTTGCTGTATTTTTCCTAAATACATTTCTCTGGTCATCCAACCAGCTTTCTCAATTCAGAATGACTTGTACCAAAAATTATCTGGGAATAAATAATGGTGAATGTCGCTCCAATCCACATAATCTGTTAGTCGCAACCATGTGTTGATTGCATTTGCATAATTGGAGTCTAGGAGGTGTTAGTAACCTGCCCAGAGAGAGGCATTAAAACAGCATTGTATATGGCAGACAATAGATGTCTCACCCCCCCCCC
>NW_017307083.1:449406-460958 GCF_000935625.1 Nanorana parkeri
CTCCCCCCCTCTATTCAAGCTTGGCTTCTCCATTTTTACATAAATGGCCTCTTTCACACCTCTTTTAAACCAGTCCTCCTCCCTGTCTAGGATGCGTACTTGACTGTCTTCAAAGGAGTGACCTTTTTCCTTTAGGTGTAGGTACACTGCTGAATCCTGTCCAGAGGGTTGTGCTCTTCTATGCTGTGCCATACGCTGGTGTAGCTGCTGTTTTCTTTCATCGACATACAATTCTGAGCACTCCTCACTGCACTGAACTGCATACACAGTGTTGCTCATCTTGCGTTTTGGCGTTGGGTCTTTTGGGTGAACCAGTTATTGCTGGATTTAAAGCAGACAGGGATGTGATATTTTTTAAAAACCCTTCTGAGTTTATCAGACACCCCAGCTACATATGGGATGACCAATGATTCAGTCATTCTGAATTGAGAAAGCTGGTTAGACGACCAGTAAAACACCTTCAAGAAAAATACAGCAAGTCCAGTTGCCTTGACTTATTTTTTACAGATAAACCATGACCTGGATGAATGAGAACCTTCACAGACATAATTCAATACAGCTACTATTACTTTGTAAATAGGCATTTCTAGTTGCATTTTGAAAAAAAAAAAAAAAAAGCCCTGACTTTTCTAACCATTTGCCTGACAGTGCCCTTGTACTTAAAGTGTTTGTGTAGCCAAAACTTTTCTTTGATATGATATACAGTATATCATTATATAGGCTATAAAAAAATCAAAAACAAACAAACTTTGAAAAAATTAAATAAAACTGACCTAAAACTGTTAATAGTTTCCCTTTAACCCGAGCCCAGCTCGGCTTTGTTTACTTTGATTACATTGAATAAATATACTGACTTCTAGGTCTGACAGATAAATAAAATAACTGGGAGACTCTGACAGATTCAAGTTATTACATTTTGGCACAATCATTTTTTTTTAATGCAGCGCCAGCACTATACGCCTCATTCCAAGTAACTTTAACACAATTTTAACTCTCAAGCTTGAGCTCTCAAAGTTTACTGATGACTTCCAGATATATTTCAGTGACTGAATAAAGTTATCAACAATATGGATGAAAGAGAAAAAGAATGACAGTCTTCTTGTTAGTATTTAGATTGACACTGGGAACAGGTACACAAATAGCTATCATAGGTAGACTGCTAACATAGTTTTATACTAGTAATGTTGGGGCGCTCACAGAGCACTCGCTCAGGATTTTTCCATAAACCAAAAAAAAGTCTTTATTCTTTTTCTTCAGGTGAAAAACACAACTTTGGGCTTAATTTCAGCATATAACACAAAGCATATTGTCTCACCGGCTCAAGGTTATCCTGTACAATAAGTGTCCCAGTCCCAGGACTTTAACGTTTGCCTCAACAAAACGCTTCAGGGGTACTGCAGGGATATCTGAATCTGAAAAGTCAGGTTCTTCTTTATGAAATGTTTTACACTCTGGACCCTCTCAGCCCCTTTGGCTGAGAGTCATGGGTGCCACAGTTGCCAAACTACACTGTGGCATTGCCTTGCACTGCCACATACTATAGAGACATCCTGCTGAGTAAGTGCACCCCTCAATGCACCAAGAATCGACAGTCTGTATAACTGCAGACACTAGGACCAGGACATAGCTATAAAGCTTTAAAGTGAAACAACACTTTCCTAATGTAGGGCAAAGCAACAGGTTAATTTCACTGTTGCCCTCCCCTGCTGCACCTGGATACCTTGCTTTTGTTCTTGGCCATGGCCAACCCCTACTGTGCATGTGCACAGAACAGGGTAGGGTAAAGAATAGTGATGAGCCGAACACCCCCGTGTTCGGTTCTAACTCGAACTTTCGAACATGCAAAAAGTTCTAACTCGAACTTAGAACTCAATGCAAGTCTATGGGGGTAGAACTCAGAAAATTAAAGGTCCCCATTTTGAAGCCTTATATGCAATTTATTGGCCATAAAAAGTGTATGGGGATCCGGGTAGTGCCCTGAATGACAGGAATCAATGAAATTTAAAACAAAAAACCCCCAAAAAATATTTTTTAAAGGAACAGTGATTTTTACATGATTTACAGGGTAAGAGTAAAAATATACACTTGGGACTTGGGAACAGGGTCCTATAATAAAGAACTTCGGAGCGTGGTCCCATGGTAAAGAACGTGGGAGCAGGGCCCATGGCAAAGAACTTGGGAACAGGGTCCTATAATAAAGAACTTAGGAGTGGCTCCCATGGTAAAGAACTTAAGAGCAGGGCCCATGGCAAAGAACTTGGGAGCAGGGTCCCATTGTAAAGAACCTGGGGGCAGGGTCCCATGGTAAAGAACATCGGAATAGGGTCTCATAGTAAGGGCCTTGGGAGCAGGGCTGCAAAAGGTTAACTATTTGTATATGGGTGCCACTCTGGACCTTTCTGATCCAATCAAAAAGGTATAATACTTGGTACACTGAGTCAGAAAGGGCTTGTCTATACACAGACTTACACTTTTATTCTACTATAGACTTGTGCCATCCAAAAATAACAGTCTTGTAATACATGTGGGTCTCTAGTAGGATCATTCTATAACAATTACTTGTCAAACTTTTTTCACTTAGTATAGAAGATAAAATAATTTTAATACTAAAAGAAAAGTGTGTTTCTTCCCCAAAACACAATATTTAAGTCATTTAAGTAATGATAAAAGTTACTCCTGCATCAATAAGTTCAGAGCTGAGCTATTTTATATCCATGTGGGTATACAGGTAGTGGAGCTCAAGTGGCTGAATAACTCACAAGTCAGTTTGAGTACAGGTCCCCTTTAAGCACATAGCTCTGTTCAGCAGTATACAATGGGTTTTTTTTTCAATCGGCTTCTGCTATCGGAAAGGCCCTCCCAAAGTACGATCACAAAACAAAAATTCAATAAATAGAATAATATTTCAGTTCCCACTTCTGCACAACAGAACGTATACTGTGATGCATTTATCACAGTAATGCTTTCTATGTTATTATTATTGCAGCAACAGCCCCGTATTCACTTTCTTATTGCCTGCTTCAAAAACACACAGCACTAAAAATAAGTGGAATATTTATCACTGCAATAAATTGCTCCATATACACTGGTATTTAATGCGCAGCTGTACGTATTGTGGGAATAAAGTTTTGAATAATCACTCCACCGGCGGAGCTGGAACACTTGTATACAGGAGCATAAATCAAATTACATCTTGAAATGTATATACGATTTTCCAGCAAATGGGTCTTGCTATTTTACAAACTGTTCTGCTTTGTGCTCCTCTCTGCTCATTTATCCCGGTTGCCCAGTGGATTTATTTTTTGAAAATCGCATTAATCTGTACAGATACGCAGGCTCATATAAAATGCTACATGCTTTACAATACTATTCATATCAGTAAAAGCCTGTTTAGTATTAAATGAGAAATACATTATCTTATACAACAAAGTATATATGTTGTCTGCAAGACTTATTCAGTGTAATCCTGCAAAAGAGCAAAGGAATGGAGGCTTGTTTACAGAAGAAATCTACAAGATATGTATAAAACGGGAAATTGTATACTTACCTTTCGGTAGTTTTCCTTTCCTGATGCCAATACATGGCAGCATACGAATGGGTTTAGCCCCGCCCCTCACCCAATCACAGGACCAGTTATACTATAAATTAAAGCACGCCTCCCAAGGCCACCATTCTCTTAACAAACACTCAATGCGAAAGCCATGGGAGGGTCCTGTTTGCTGCCATGTATTAGCGTCCATTTTCCTGACACCAACATGGCAGCATATGAATGGGTCATAGCAAGCAAAAACAAGGGAGGGCAAAGGTGTATCTAATTTACACAATGGTTAAACACATTTAGAACCAAACTTCACCATGAACAAGACTTCTGGATAGATCCTGTACTGGGAAAGGAACATATACCAGGTTGCTGCCTTTCAGTATAACTCTGGAGATACACCACTAAATCTTTCCATAAGGATGAAATCCTTCAGCAGAGTGAATCCATAGATTGATCTGTAGCTCCATCTGCCTGACCAGCCACAATGCATGTGACCTAGTGGATGCAGAGCTCCCCTTTCTGATCCCACCAGAAGCTGAACAGATCGACTTGAAAGAAGTTGACCTCAAATGTACTTCCACAGCATAGCAGCCACTTTTAAGGCATTAGCTGAAACAAAACTTTATGTTTGAACATTGGCAACATTGATGTCCTATTTAGATGGAAGGATCTTCGATCCTTTGGATGATGCTGGGAGAGGGAAGTAGGATTATCCTTTCTGGGAAATGGTAGCAATAAGATGGTCTTGGGAGGCGAGGGGCAGAGCTAAACCCATTCGTATGCTGTCATGTTGGTGTCAAGAAATATATATATATATATACTGTATATGTACATGTATATATAAAAAACAAGGGCTTCTTTTGTTAATGATACTTGTTACTAGATGTCATGGTACTTGACACATTTTTATTCTGTTCCAACTACCACAATGGTCCTCCCAATATATATATATATATATATACCTCTGCAGGGAGACCACTGCTTCCAAACAGAAAGTAAGGTTTCTCCCCTATGCATGCTGGCAGGGAACAGGCATTTTTACTCAGACTGTAACTGCTTTTTTTTTGAGAGAATGAACTTTAAGATTTTGCACCCCTTCTGTTTTGATGCCCCTGGAAAGTATTTAGATGATTTAAACTGAAACTTCAATTGGACTTTAAAAAGAAGAAAAGAAAATAAGTGCAAAATTTAAGTTTTTGCCAATAGCAACCCCCCAATTACTTGTCCTGCTGTCACCAGGACAAGAAGTGGATATTCAAATGGGGAAGCTGACAGATGTTCTGACCAGTGCAAAACACCACCCAGCTTCTGGTTCATAAAGAGTGTACTGATGTAGCTCAGTAAACATAAACAGTTCTTCATCCGTTGGGTGTAGCTGAAATTCAACATTCATGCTGTGCCTCCTATTACTCTAAATTGCTTCCCCAGTGGGCACCCCAGCTGGGAGAGTGATCATGGTCCTGGTGGAACAATGTCTGAGTTGCCTCTGGATTCTCTGCTGCATCTTGCAGGCATAGTTCACAAAGTACATCATCTGAGATGCATGCATTTCAGCATTAAAGCAAAGATTGCATACTTTATAAGTAGAAACATTTCCATACATACTGTTAATGCTCTGTGTAATAATCTCAAACATTCACAACACAAATAAAAGTCAAAATGTAGATCAGATAATCACAAACACACATGAAGTAGAACCCTAAATCCTTGTTCAATGTATTAAGTCGCCGTCACACTTTGTCATAAAACACCAATGTTTCGGGGGCCCCGAAGGGTCCCTTCTTTAGGGCGGCGTAGTGACTTCTGATGTAAAAGGGGGTCCGGATGTGAAAGGAGCGGGCTTTGATATGAAAGGGGGCTCTGATATCTAGGGGGGCTCTGATGTAAATGGGCACTCCTGATGTGAAGGGGGCTCCTGATATGAAGTTGGGCTTCTGATGTAAAGGGGGGTCCTGATGTGAAAGGAGGGGGCTCTCATGTAAAAGGGTGCTACAGATGTGAAGAAGGTCCCTCATGAGAAGGGGGGCTTGTGATGTAAAAGAGGGGCACTCTGATGTGGAGGGTGGTTTCTGATGTGAAGAGGGGACTTCGATGTATAGCAAGGAACCCCACTTTTTTGTGTTTTTGTGTGGGGTCCCATTTAAAATCCACTACATTTTAGACTGGGATGCCTCAAGATTTTGCATACTTTTAAAGGGTGCAGTGACTGAAGAAAAGTTGACAAATGCTGACGTAGGCTGCCTGCACTGAACATAAAGCCAGCCATATACATAAAGACATACATTGATTGCATTCATAAATACTGTATCTAGTCTGATAAATATGCAGAGCCCTGTATCTTGGGATATAAGTGTTTTACTTTTACAGCAACAAAGTGCCCAAAGTGCCCAATGTTCTTTTGGCTGTTTCTAATAGTTCTAGATTGATTACAGCTTTCCCGGACCCATGACACTAATCTCTGTGTATTAGAAATGTTTTGCTACACATCCCACTCAATGTTCAGCTCCAGCCTCAAGCCATTTCCAGTAAAGTACTTTTTTTTTGTCTTTAATGTTTAGAGTTCTCATACTAAATGTAACATGGTTAGATATTGCCGTACAACATCTGCTCAGTGAACATGGATTACATCAAGCAGAAAATGTATTTTTGAGTGGAGCTCAACAACGAACCAGAATAAATAACAGACGCAGAACAATGGTACCACTGCTGGGTGAAGTCCAAATTACAAGCTGTAATGCTACTTATTCTTAGTTTGTGATCCACAACCTGTATTGGTAGTATAGATTGTATGCCTACACCATTATTTGCAATACTGTTGTGCAGAAACAGCAGGATAGAAGCGAAATGCAGTTCTGCATGAATATTTTCCTATACTGGCAGGGTCCCTCGGCTTCCTTACTAGCGTATTCTGTGTTTAGAATGTGAAGACTCACATTGCCTTAGACCGTTGCAGCGGAGGGGGAGAGAAGCTCCAGGGACCGGTTTAACAGCAAGACAGATCAGGAGATAAGGTGAGTATAACTTTGTTGTGTTCCTCCCTAGACCAAAACAAGAACTAAACCCTCACAGTGTGAGATAGCCCCACTGCAAGGGTTAGTAATAATTTTCCCCAAAGTTCTTCTTTAATATAAGTGATAGACTGCAGAATATATATGATTCTTTTTTTGCTCATCGTTCCACTTTAAAAACAATATCAACAGACCTTGCTATGTTAAGGTTGCAGTTTGGTAGCCTATCTATATGGAAGGTTTTGCTGTGAACTGTGTCAAAATGTAACGCTCATCCAGTGAAGCCCCAAGGCTGGATTTTAAAACAAACTGCTGAGTCTAGACTTACATTTAAAGTTTTTGAAATCTTCTTATACATTTCACTTCCCCTTAAGCTTATAGAATGGCAGATCAAAGAGTAGAGTATAAGATTTTGATAGGAAGTGTAAAAGTTTATTATAATGCAGTACAGGCAGAATTTGTACCCTAAGGGGTAGAGTTTACCCCCCAGGAAACTAAACAACAATTGTATTCATCCAACTGGGACGGGTTGGTGTTACTTTACACGGCCATCAATTTTAATGGTCCTAAATGTCTTTTCTCACCATTTACCGTATTACAGTAATAAGGCTTTACTGTCAAAAAATGTCTTTCGTTTGAAATGTTTTGTTTGAAATATTCCATGGCTTCGACGGAAACGGGGAGAGTTGAAGTACGGGACAGATCTGACAGCTAAATCATAGTACTTTTATTTCACTCCAAGAAAATGAGCATTAACACTGAAACCAAAGATTAAATAAAATGAAATCTAAAAGCTGAGGTTTTTTACCTGCTCATATTTTGCCTTTCCTGGTTCCTCCTTTCCCTCTTCATCAACATGATAATGACATTTTTAAATAAAATCTTTTTTTATTAAATAAACTATATTAACCCCAGTGATATCCTCCCTGGGCTCTATGCTTCTCTATGCAATGCAGACAGATCATGGCTGACAGGACCGGCCAGCAGGGTGCTGCACATAGCTCCCTGAACACTCCATCCGGTCTCAGTACTACTCTCGAAAGCTTTCAGGGCCTGTTCACATGAGATCAGGTTCTGATCAGTTCCTGATCAGGTGCTGATCAGCAGACGTGGAGCTGCTGATGCAGTAAGGGATAAGACCGGAAGCAGCCTTCCTGTCCCTCACTTGCTTGTCACTGATTAGACATCTAGATGGATGCTGTCAGTGTTTTTATTTTTTATTGGATAGCTTGGACCAATGGTGCTTTGTCATTGGTCCAAACCATCTACAATTTATACACTGACAGGCTTTCTCCCTCCCTCAGCCTGCAAATAGACAGTGAATGGAGAAGCAGCATTGTGATAAGCTCATCTCTCCATCACTCTTCTCTCTCCTCCTATAAACGTGTGCCATGTTAGCACACAAGCACTGTAGCACACCTGATTGGCTCCTTGTGCTGCTTCTCCCTATTTCAGTCTAAGCTCAGCTGTACAAATAGTGCAACAGCCTGATGCCAGGTCAAATTCAGATACTTACACTACTTGCATACAAAAATGCATCTAATGAATACAGAGCATTTGTATCTTTTATATCAGCTTGGAGATCTGCTTTAAGCAACTAGAATTATTTGAGCTTGTGTATAGAAATAGTGTGTTCCTTTACTGTAAAGATAAAAGGGAATTAGATGACTTTCATGACCTGGACGGGGTTTTTTATATGGTCATAGCCTGTTTTTATCTTATAAAATACAGATACTGTGCAGTATCATATAAACAGGTCATATAAAAAAATACTAAAATCTGATTTCAACATAACATTTTTTCCCCCCCGATTGGCACACAGAGGAAAAATAAATCCAAACATTCTGGACCTATAGCTGCACAATTAGGTGAGTGTAGCTGTAATGTGGATTCATTGCATGCAGCAGGTCTTCATTAATCAATGTCCAACGCAATATAAAACTCACCGTCCCATGACAGGAGGCTGTTTATTGCTGGGTTAAACGCTAATTAAAGGAATCAATTTGAGAGACACTTGAAATTTTCTGTTGCTCTGATAGGGCCATTCTATAGAGAGATTGTCAGGGGCTTAATTGCACGTTGGTTGTGTATTGTGAATGTCTGAGCTGCTTTTATGCACAACATGAACAACAAAGGAACAGCAGTGTGGGGTAACCTTGAAAAATAAGGTATTTTAAAATAAAGTGTAAAAATATCAAGAGATTGCCTGATCCTCATTAAAGGATTTAGACATGTTATCATGTGTTATATAAATACCAAATATGAGACAAGAAAACAGATGGACCCCTGCTTAAAGCACTGCCAGTCATTTGACTAATGCATTGTCAATAGATTTACCCCTGCATTATGTACTGTCGGTACTTCCAAACCTGCATAGCACAATGTCAGTAGTTCCACCGCTGCAAAATACACTGGCAGTAGTTCCACCCCTGCATAATACACTTTCAGCAATTCCACCCCCGCATTATACACTTTTAGCAATTCCACTCCTGCATAATACACTTTCAGCAATTCCACCCCTGCATAATACACTGTCAGTAGTTCCAATCCTGCTTATTACACTGCCAGTAGTTCCATTCCTACATAATACACTGTCAGCAATTCCACCGATGCATAATACACTGCCAGTAGTTTCATCCCTGCATAATATGCTGTCAGTTTTTCCACCCCTGCATAATATGCTGTTAGTATTTCCACCCCTGCATAATACACTGCCACTAGTTGAACCCCTGCATAATATGCAGTTCCACTAGTGCATAACACACTGTCAGTAGTTCCATCCCTGTATAAGGCACTGTTAGTAGTTGCATGTCTACATAATATACTGTTGGTATTTCCACCCCTGCATACTGCTTCAAGATGTTACCAGAAGTTACAACTCTGCATAATGCTTTGTTAGTATTTTCACACCTTCATAAAGCAGTGTTGGTAGTTCCATCCCTGCATAAAACACTGTCGGTAGCTCTACCCCTGCATAAAACACTGTCGGTAGCTCTACCACTGCATAAAACACTGTTGGTAGCTCTACCCCTGCATAAAACACTGTTGGTAGCTCTACCCCTGCATAAAACACTGTTGGTAGTTCTACACTTGCATAAAGTTCTGTTGGTAGTTCCACCTCTGCATAAAGCAGTGTTGGTATTTCCACCCCTGCATAAAGCACTATTGGTAGTTACACCCCTACATAATGCACTGTTGGTATTTCCACCCCTGCATGAAGCACTGTTGGTATTTCCACCCCTACATAATGCACTGTTGGTAGTTACACCCCTACATAATGCAGTGTTGGTATTTACCCCTACATAAAGCACTGTTGGTAGTTACACCCCTACATAATGCACTGTCATCGATGTAACCCAGCAAAATTAGAGTTTCACTAGTTGCATCCCTGACCCATCTCCCTTATAGAACAATCTATATTATTCCTTACTTATTGCTTTTAATGGATTGAACATTTTAAGATCTCTACTACAGTCTGACACTTCTAATTTACATAGACAACAATTACGCCATACTTATTGGACTTTTGAGAGGGAACTGGATCACCTATGGAAAGCCCATGCTAGGTACAGCCAGTCTTTCTGCTTATATTCAATTCCAGGACTCCAGTCTACGGAGCAGTAGCTCTAGGCAGAACCTCATGCTGTTTTCTAATCTGTTTTTCCATTTTTTTCACTTCCATAAGGTACCAGCGATTACTTTTAGCCCCACATGTTTTATGCTTTCTGTGAGTCCATCACAGAAGTTGATTATAGAGGCCCTGACATCTTACTTTTAAAAGAAACTGTGACCTATTTGGTTAGAGAACACAGACACCTTTGTTCTGCTTGACTTTGATCTGGAGATTTTGGTCTGTGAATGAAAGAAGGCATGAAATCATTTACTCTGATCTGTTACCACACAGAATAAAGTTCAGGAGATCATTAATATTAAAGGCTAAGTTCTTTTATTCAGTAATTTGCACTTGCAGATGCTGTGGGATGGTTATTAGACTGAACAGTATCTTCTTCATATGAAAAGGAAAAAAAACATTATTCTATTTTCATTTTTGAATAGAATTCTCGGTGTGTTTTGATCTTGAAGCTCAGCTGAGCTAATAAACTTATCATATACAATACATGCCTTTGTGTAAGAGTTTTTATGTTTTTCAATATTCATATGCAGAGGAATTGTTAATCTGGGTATTTAAATAAAAATAAGAAAATATGTCCCAAAAAAACAATATATTCCTTTTATTGAGGAATGCAACGTTTAACCCCTTTCTGCTGGCAGAAGCTAGCCCTTTAAGAGGATCTTGAAGGAGTGGGTGATGGGAGAACGCTAGTTTGTGTCCTCCCGTTACCCTTAGGAGAACTATGGGGAAAAGCCCTAACCCCAGCTCGCGGTATACTGAGACGCCGCAGCCAGAACGGATCCCGACAATTATGTCTGGATCCACCCAGCTGCGTGAGTGACAGCTGGCTCTGCCTATCTAGAGGGGGAGTGGGAATCCAGTCCCTCCACTGCCACGGCTCTCTGCCGGCACAGGATCAAGAAGTGAGCGAGCGCCGGTATGTGTTGGCTCACTTCCCGATCTTCTGAGCCGACCTGTGACAGTTTCATTGTCACAGGTCGGCTCAGATTATGAGGCTGAGTGAAAATCACTCACCACATATTTCTCCTTTAACGCCAGAGGCTGGTAAGTGGGCTCAGAATCATGCGATCATTGTAATTGGCTGCCACAGATCATGTGATTAGGAGTCTGTCCTAGGGCTCTTGATGGTAAACAGTGACCAGGAGCTGTAACAGTGCTGGTGTGTGCTGAGTGAGCATGCCCCCAGTTTTCCAACTTTGTGGCAACAGTTTAGAGAAGGCTCTTTTCTGTTCCAGCACGACGTTACCTCTGCACTCAGCTCCATAAAGATATAGCTCGATGAGTTTGGTGTTGAGTAACTCATGTTGTCTGCACAGAGCCCTGATCTTAACCCAACTGGACACCATTGGGATGAATGGGAACAATAGTT
>NW_017307083.1:460988-468907 GCF_000935625.1 Nanorana parkeri
TGCAACTCTATATTAATGCTCATAGTTTTGGAGTAGGATGCCTAAAAAGCTCATATAGATGTGATGGTCAGGTATCCACAAACCTTTGGCTATATAGTGCATGTGCACATATCTTCTTTGACCTATCTGAGTGTCCCAGGAGCACCAGAACCTAGACATTCAATTTGCATATATCAACCGCTCATTACCTTGGAGGTGGATGATCTGACATTCCTTCCCTGCATTTATCAGTACAATGCACTGGACCTCTATGAAAGAATAACTGCAATTGTTGAATACTTGTGGGAGCCAGATAATGGCTCCCACCAGTTTAAACTTCTGCACTTCCTCTTCACCACCACCAAATGCACGATTGCTAAGTCCTGGAGGTCTAGGGCCCTTAATTTCCTCAAGGTAAAGAGTACAATGGGGGAGATATTAATATTTGAAAACATTACAGCTCAACTCCTAAACAAAATACTCTCATTTGACAAGATCTGGGCCCTCTGGATCAAACACTTCCTTCCACCCTCTTTTAAAATAATGTTTCAGTTGTTATTGAATGCTGATACTAAGGTAGGATGCCCCTTTGTGATCCCTTTTCCTTCCTTCACCTATTTCCATACCCCTCTCCATTTTTCCTCTTCTTGGTCTACTGGTTTTCAATATTTCCCCCTTCTTCTAGGCCCTTCTTCTCCATGCTTGCTTCTTTGATTTGCTTTCTCCTTCTTCTCTATGCGTTCCTCTTTCTTCACAAAGTCTAGTCTTGAGTCTCTTTCTTCCTTGCAGCCACCTGGCCTTTCTCTGGTGCTCTCTCTCTCTCTTGCCTTCCCAGTTATTCTATAAGACCTCCCACCATTAGTCGGAAGCGCCCCGGTGGCCTCCATTTTTTTTATTATCCTGGTTGTAAGGGTAATAATGCTGTTTTTTTATGACATGTGGCTGTGTTGTGTATATGGAACTGGTTTGTTGAAACTTGACCTGTTATATGCACCATCAATTTTAATTAAAATTTAATAGAAGGAAAGACCTTCTGCTTTCCAGCTCCCTTGTCAACTTCTCTCATGCTCACCTCTAGGACTTCACTAGAGTCTCTCCCATCCTCTGGAAATCTTTACCCCAACCTGTCTGTCTATCTCCCACTTTGACTGCCTTTACACAATCCCTTTAGACTAATTTCTTCAGGGAAGCCTACCACACCTCAACCCAACCATCAGGTGTGGGATGAAACTGGAGTACCTGGAGGAAACCCACACAAGCACACGGAGAACATGCAAACTCCTTTGCAGATAGTGACCCGGCCAGGATTTGAACCAGGGAACCCCAGTGCTGCAAGGCAGAAGCGCTAACCACAACACCACTGTGCTGCCCATATATGCTCTATATTTATAGTGGCCGTCAGAATAAATCACAAATTAAAGTTTTTTTTTATGTGCCACAAACCCCTTTTAAGGGCTCACATTTTGTTTCTATATTGTAAAAAGGTTCACATGTATGTAATTATCACACATATAATTATAGTCCATAAATATATAGGGGGAAGTGGGAATAAGAAGTTTATTCTGCCATTTTATGACTTTCCAAGTATGCATTAAGACAGGTGCTTTTCAGCTAGCTGTAAAACATTTACAACTGGGTAATACAAACCCCTCAGCAATTACTTAATTCATTGATGTCTGCATTTGCCACTCTATTTACACAGCAGCAGAGGTTCCTGCCACTGCTCCAGACGACCTCACGTTCCTTTCTCAGTTATGAAAGCCACCACCTACTAATTTCACAATAATTTAGACGTTATGCTTTACAAAGCAATTCTAATTAGAGTGTTTTTATTTATCTAGATGGCCTCTGGTGATATTAAACATTGCCGAGCACAGAAGCAACCAGGGATGACAGCGCAAGCCTTGGAAGAAATCTCCAGCTGGGCTATGCTCTACTTACTCGATGGCTGTCTGGGAAAAATGTGAGACACACAACTCTAAAAGGTTTGTCAGTGCTGCCGAATGGTACACAAAGGCTGATAGATCCATTGACATCTGGTTAGTTTACACTGTTTCTTACGGAATTAAAAAAGTTAATTAGCACGCTCTAAATGCAGAGCCACAAATAAGCCGTCACTTTTACTGCCATTCCGGTAGATTTACTTAATCTTAATACGTGTTGAGAGAATGGGAGCACATATCAGCCCAGGTATAGAAGGAAAACAGTCAACATGTGTGACTGTTGTGTTGGATTGGTAAAGACCTTCGGTGACCAACCTGTTAAGCTAGGGACACATGTGGCCCTTTAAGGGCTGTTGTGCAGCCCTCAAGACCCAGCTGCCAGTAGGCAATACTTTCCCTGCCTAAGGGCTTACTCAGATCCAGTAAAGCTAAAACATATTCATTAGACTTACTTTTGTTAGTCAAATAATTGGGTTTATTTCACATTGTTTTCTGTGCTATTCATTGTCTTTTAATATTTGTTCCCCTGAATTTTTGGAGAAAACGTGCTGAAAGAAATATGGAAAGTGGCTTTAGTAATTTATAAGGTGGTTATTGGCTTGTAAAGGGCCTAATAATGAGAGTATAGCTAGCAGTCCATGTGTCTACAGTCTTTGACCTTCTCCTGTAGCATATATCCAGTCTCTGACCTTCTCCTGTAGCATGTCTCTAGTCTGTGACCTTCTCCTGTAGCATGTCTCCAGTCTCTGACTTTCTCCTGTAGCATGTCTCTAGTCTGTGACCTTCTCCTGTAGCATGTATCCAGTCTCTGATCTTCTCCTGTTGCATGTCTCCAGTCTCCGACCATCTTATGTAGCATGTCTCCAGTCTCTGACCATGTTATGTAGCATGTCTCCAGTCTCTGACCTTTTCCTGTAACATGTCTCCAGTCTCTGACCATCTCCTGCAGAATATCTCCAGCCTCTGACCTTCTCCTGTAGGGCCCCTCGTGTGTGGCCCTTTGGTGATTTCAGGGAATGCAGTTAAGGCCCTCATACTGAATAAGCCAACCAATAGTGCTATAGACAGCAATGAGCATTTATTTTATTTAGGAAAACAATGTCAGGAGAATATATAGAAACAGATACAATGTAAAGTGCTCAGTCGGTTTATACCTTGGTAGAAAGGTGCATAACAGAAAAGGTCAACAACTATGCATGCAATGACAGATTTATCAGCACACAACCCTATTAGGCAGGCAAAGATGAACTCTGGGTTAAACAAATATTGTCTAAATAGGAAAGTCATGTGCATTCTTACTTGAATATTAGTGCGCCAGCATCCAGCATTAAACAGTTTCTGCACGGGAGCGGGAACTGGGGGTGGTCCTTTCCGAGGAGGAGAGGCGGAAATGTTTCTGCTTCACCCATAGTCTCTGCATGTCCTCAGCGGTTCAGGAGCGCAACTATAAACTCTTGACTAGGTGGTACAGAGCCCCGGCAAGGATGCACCACATTTTTCCCTCTCTACCGGACACCTGCTGGAGGTGCCTCACAGGGGTGGGAACGTTAACACATATCTGGTGGAGCTGCCCTCTGATCGTCCCCTTCTGGCGAACCATCTCACACGTGTACTCAAGAATGTCTGCCAGCGATCTCCATCTCACACCTCAGATGGCAATACTGTCGGTATTTCCGGGATCCATCTCTCGGGCAAAGAAGTCTCTCTTACGATTCTTTGTTAATGCCGCTAGGGCAATGATCTCGAGGCATTGGAACTCCCAGGTGATTCCAACACTGGGGGAATGGTCCGCGGAAATGTGCCGACTAATGAGATCCGAGGAACTGATTGCCGAACGGCTGGACAGGTCAGAGGCATTCCAGATGGAGGCCATGGCTAATGTTTATGACAACGGATGAGTTTAAGACACTGATATAAAGGCATGATTCACCCTTCTTGACCACGCACTAATCCTTTACCCCCCTCCCCTTCCTTCTCTCCCCTTCTTTCCTTCTCTCCTGTGTTCTATGTGTCTTGTACCCCCCTGTTGTCCACTTGTCTCGTGGTGTTCTGTGTTGATTGTTCTGTCCGTATTGTAAGGCGGCTCTAAGTAGGGTGCAACACCTGAAGAGTAGGGTGCCTGGAATCTCGCAGGGCCTTCCTTGGTTACTTTGATGATGGAGACCCAGATTCGGGCCTGACTCCATAACGTTGACTTCATTGCAGGGGAGAGCTTTAGCAGTCTGGAATCCCCAAGCCGGGGACAGGACTTGGAGCGGAGGTACGGCTTGTATCTGGGCACAATGTCATGTAAATTTCTGAGGTGGTTATTATAGTCTACAGCTCTGCTACCATTACCAAGTTTGCCCTTCTGATGTTGCCTTTGTATGTCGATTTGCTTTATATGCTGTTTATTTTCTACGCTTGTGTGAAAAATCAATAAACATTATTTCTGCAAACAGTTTCTGCACTTAGCCTCTGTGCAGGAGTTTCCTTTAATAGAGACCAGTCACTGCTGTTCTCTCTCCTTGTGAAGGATGACTGGTCCTGTCTCCACTCCCTGCATGTATTTTTCTGAATAAAAGTGTATAAAGCAGCAAATGCCAGCACTGCACACCCCCAACCAACAACAACCTCTCACATGTTTCACCCGTAGGCTTATTCATAGAGGTCATAGTGCGGTCTGTTCATATACTACTACATTCCAAGGTGGAGACGCACCTATTAGACCAGCACCTGGGGAGTCCTGATGGCGGCTAAGGAATTGGAGTGGTAAGATTTCCTTTGGCTCTATAGTTGATTGATGCAGTTACAGAAACTTGCTTCTTCATTGCGAAAGACCCCCAATTTTGCACTAGTTTTACTCAGGGACGTTATACTCTTTCTATCTATGTTCCTCCTGGATATGCACATGTAACCTGTTTCTCTATGACTCTATTTTGTATCCACCTTCATTATTGGGTTTGAAAAGGCATTTGATGCACCCAAAGTGGCTTGATATACTTTCTGGTTGTTGAATAATACTTTTTAGGTTTTTCTAAATAAGTCCGGATTTCAGCTTTAGCAGAAACCCAGCATACAGTTTTACAGGTACTGTATATGGAAATGCCACATCTGTGTCATCTGCTCCCTAGTGGATTCTTATTAAAAACTGATGGTTAACCTTGCTGAAAATGCAGTTTTTTAAACTAGCTGGGTAAATATGTAAGCACGCCAGAGAATAAACTTTTCTGAAACCTGGCTTTGTCAGTGGTGGGTGAAGCTCACACCACAGGGCTCCAAAAAAAGCTGTAAAGACTCATCAGGGAGTTGAATCCTCTCCCTGCCTGTACTGAAATAAGAATAAATGTGTGCTGGATGGGAATCTTTTTAAAATAACAAAATTGTTGCAAAAGCAAATCATTGTAATACTTTGCATATTGCTACTTGCCGCCATAATAAAAATCTCTTTTTGTAAGATAACAGATGCAAACTAGCGATTGTTTTACAAATTGGTCTACTGCTGTAGACAGAGAGCAGACACTGCAATTTACGGCCAGTCATAATGAGTTATATTTTTCATTTATTACTGTTTTGTCATTCCTAATGCAGACTGCAGCCAGGAAATACTGGATACTCATAACTAATGAAGGACGATATGCAACCAGAGACTGAGCAGATATTGCAGTAATGTTCCTAATTAGGACATTTTAACAATGGAATTAAAAGCTCAAGCCAGGTGTTATTTGTTTCTAATAACCACACAAAGTGCAGAGTGCTATTAAAACCTGTTATCTCACCTACATTTTCATTGAAATGTTACTTTTGCAGGCGGAATATTAGTCCCCCATTGAATGCTTTCTCAATGATTGGAACTTGCATTTAAGATCATTTACCAAACAACTGTAACAATAAAGCATTAAAAAGTTGCTCAAATGTAGTGGAGTGATTTAACCTAATTTCCTAACTAATGAGATAACTGCTGAAGGAAGCAACATATCAGAAGTGGGTGTACTGATTCTTAACAGTGGTCAAAGAGTGGGCTGCTCAGGGTCAGACTATTTTTGATGTATTTTCTATAAGGCCCCCTTCAGATCTTTGCAGTGCATTGCAGAGCATCAACATGCAGTATTTCACATGGAGACATGTATTGCAATTGGCAGCCTTAGCACACAACAGGACCAAAAACTAGACTTACATCATTTTTTTAGGGCAGCGCATCCCAATGCATGGTATGTACATTGTGATGTGCTACAGCGTGGCTCTGTTGCCACCTACTATAATTGTGCTAAATGAAAAGCACTGTACTGCAATGTACCACATAAAGTGCATAAAAGGGAGATCACATTGTAGAATGAGTCATAAAAGAGGGTTACAAGCGCTTCCTGCCCCCTAGCAGACATGGAATCATCTGACTTAGTTATACACTGCCAGGCCAACACAAGCTTAAGCAGTGCAGGGCCCTCTTTTTAGAAAGTCCAGCATCCTTTCATGGATTTGCCATGGATGTGCCCTGTGCAAATGTTTATTTGAAAAATAAAAATTTTATACAGATGATTTTTAAAAAGCATATCAGTTTTTAAAACTTGCCCAATTAAAAAAATGGGATAAAATCAGGCAGACAAAAAAAATCAAAATATCCTTTTTTCATTTAAAAAAAACATATTTTCAGGTGTGTAATTCATTTTACAGCTTTTAATATTCCTGCCGCAACTTTTGGATTATGGGGAGCAATAGAAGGGGCAACATTGACCAGCCACTTGCACCTGCCATATTAGTCGTTCTATGTTCTATGGGACATTTATTTTCTTCCTCCTAGGAATCTAATATTACCTATTCTGCCCAATAACCAGCTACTTCTGTATAAAACATTTCAGGCTTTATATAATTTGATCTATTATTGAGCATAAATTGGCCCTATCAGGTTCAGATATCAAGACTGAGGATTAAAAAAAAAAAAAATCAAATAGAAAATTGATCTTTTATTTTATTTTGTCAATTAATCACCCATAAAAACCAAACTCCACAGCTTTGTTTATCTATTCCAGGGTTCGGCAACCTCCGGCCCTAGAGATGTGGTGCAACTACAAATCCCATGTGGCATTGAAGACTCTCAGAGACTCTGAAGCAGATGCGATTTGTAGTTTCACCACAGGTGGAGGGTCAGAGTTTGCCTACCCCTGATCTATGCTAATAACCAGTGTGTACCTCACTTTCGCAGTTACAGAGAATGAATATCGTTCACTGTCACTGACACTGAGAAATCAGTTTAGTAAACAAGGACCAATTTTATTCTAATTTGAAAGCTTTAAATTTCACTAATAAAAAAATCCCTTTAAAAATGAATTAAATAGTTGTGGTCAACATGTAAATTAATTGTTATTATTGCATAATCACTTAGGATAGCCACAAAAATGTTGTGTGGGAAGGTATAATTATAAAGCCATGTCATGAAGCAGTAAAGGAAATAAACAAAGTATATTTTTTAAGAAGCTGCAACAGAGTTAGACCAAAAAGGTATATTAAGGATTCCCCAGCAGATTCACACTAAACTATAGCAGTTGTTTCATAAAATAAGATATTGCACAAAAATAAATACTGGACCGTACCATAAAGAAGAATTAATTTTTGCAAAACTTAAATTTTTTTTTAATGATAGAGTTTTTTTTCTGATAAGGTATTATAAAATGATCATTGTGGGTTTATTTTTTCTTATAAAGTTGTGATAAATTGCCTCTGAACCCTTAATGAGTTAATGCCTTGTTCTGGGTAAAATAATACAAAACTACTTAAGGTATAAAGATGCTCTCATGGGTGAATTACCTTTGTAATAACAAAGGTCTGAAGCATTTTTTTCATTAGAAATCTTTCTGTGATCCACCTTTCCCACAAACGGATTATCTCATCAGCAGTGCGGTAGAAAAATATTGAATACAAGTCTCCAGATAGTGTAATATTGCTTACCACTTTTATTTAAACCCAATAAAACCTTGTATTCACATGTATTTGTGCTACATGTATACAATATTTTTTATATAT
>NW_017307083.1:469452-483661 GCF_000935625.1 Nanorana parkeri
TTATTACACAGAACATAAACATTGTTTATAATATTGTATGAGAGTTTTGGAACAGACTTTTCAACTACTTTTTCAATCTATTCCTTACGTGAATTTCCTCGACCCTATTCTCTTGGTATGCTTTCTTCTGTTATTCTTGTTTTCTGCTTTGCTATTTCCTTTATTCTTTTACCCCTCTTACTTCCCTTTTTCTTATTAGATTTGTATTTTGATGTGTTTCCTTGTGAAAGGCTCCACTGGTCTACTTTGGCTCATAGTGATTTGAACTGCAATGGTGCCATTGAGAGAGCTGGGGGATTTACGAGGGTGGCTCTGGGATCCCAAGGTCACCCATGATTTTGCTTTTGCTTGATGTGTGAGACTATTTGCTTGCAAAATGATTATGCTAGTTTGTTACGGTTTAGCATGGCCTTTGCCCATATCATGGCTGCTGCATCAGCCTAATGACCAATTCTCGTTTTGCTAATAATGAATAAAATCTTATGAAAGAATGTTTTGGAACAAAGTATTTAGTTTGTTCATTGACTATATATTTGTAATAAATTCACAAAGTTTGCACCTAATTGTTTTTGTTATTAGATTTGGGATGCTTGTATACTCTATATCAGAGCAGCATCTGTGTTTCTTGTACATTTTGGTCTCTGGCACTAAATGCTTATTCTATTTTTTGAATAATATAGCACCAAAGGTTTGTGCCGTGCTTTACAAAATAAGGAGAAACAGTACAGTTACAATACAATTCAGTACAACATAGTTTTAGAGGGCCCAGCTCAAGAGAGGTTACAATCTGAAGGGAATGGCAAGTGATAGAGAAGGTATCAATTCTGATGGAGAAAGTAAAAGTACTGTTTTTAGGTGGAGGCAGGGCAGGCTTTCATGAAGAGATGAGTTTTCAAGGATTACCTAAAGGTGGACAGGGTAGGAGATACAATTTAAATAATGAACACACAAGACTTTTAAGGTACACACTCATACATATATGGGGGGAATTTATTAAAACTCTTTGGCCAGGGTCTCCTCAGTGACAGTCGTCTTCGAGAAAGGAAGTGAATAGAAATCTTTACTGGAGACACAGATAGTGGTAACAACACTGATGAAGAACCCCTGGCAGATTTTCATTGTCATCTGCATCCTCACTAAGTAGATTCTCCCTTCTTCCTTTCACAAAGACATTGGTCACTGAAAGAAGAAGTGTTTTATTTAACATGTAATTGTCCCAGCTAGAGACATATATCCTGACTTGGGGGCCACCATCACTGGGACAAGTAGCAGGGGAAATTTTTCCCAATGGAGGCACAGACAGAAATAAAATCTGGCAGCTGTTCAAAGCCTTCTACACTCTCCAAAACTAAGAGAAACATTTTATCAGGCGCTCCACTTTAAGCAACGGTGGCCTCAAATTTTCCATACTGATCTTCTTTTGATGAGTGGGTCTGCGTGTTGTAGTGATGAGTTAAAAAGAATACATAATTTCACAGCCAGGAATAGTCTCAACAAGAAAGGAATGCAATGATAAAACACATAAATAGCGCAGTTAAAAAAAAACAAAAAAAAACATCCATTTAATTACATTTGAACATCAATTATGTTTGCTTATAACACATATGATGTTTGTTTTCAGTTTAGGAAACATTTGCCCAATCTGAATAATGAGCTTTTCTAAATGTCAGTAGAGAGATGGTCTGGAAGCTGCAGGAAAGTCATCAGCAGCAATGATGCAAATGAAGGCACTTCTAATATACATTCCTGGCGATGTGCAATGTGCAATGATATCTGTTCTCGTTGACAAACCTCACATTTGTCACATGTATGAAAAACCATGACGATGTCATCTTCATATTTTTTATTTTATTACAGCATTAGCCTGTCTGATGTTACCAGACTTTATTGGTGTCATTACACTTATTTACTTATTCAATCGCGTTAATTAAAATATTATCTTTTTTAAATAAAAGCAAAAAAAACATTTGTATCACAATGTATGTCTAATATTTGTCCTCCGACATCATACAGTCCTGAGAGATTGTCTCTCTTAACTGGGTCAGTAGCTATACCAAATATATATATATATATATATACATATATATATAATGCACTAGTGCCATCTCAGCCTTTTAATAGATGGCTAGGATAGAAGGTCAAACATACTTAATGATTATCAAAACCAACCATACCCAGTTCCCTTGGGGCAAAAGCTTTCCACCTGGAGCCTGCTGACAGTGTCCTCCTGTCCTGGGACCAGGGGTGCCCTCTTACCTGGGGTCTGATGGGTACGGCAGAGATTGTAGGGTCCTTCTTGGAGTGATTTGGTGCCCAGCGGCGGCGGGTTGCGGCTGCGCGCATGCGTGACTTGTGTGCGTGACGTGCACATGTGGCGCTGCCGTGGCTTCTTAGTCGCCTTGGGTGCTAATCATTGCCAGGGATGGCCTTGCGAGCACTCCTTCTCTCCTAGCCGTCCCATTGGTTCCCAGGGACCTGTGGCTTCCTTGTTGCCCAGACAACAGGGGCGTTGCCAGCCCCTGCTGGGTTTAAATTCAAGCCAGAGCCAAGACTTGTTGCTGAGTTATTCTGCCATTCCCAAAGCAGCTACGACGCCTCATTTCCTGTTTCCTGCCTTTCTTCTCTGCTGTTTGGACCTCCTGGTTATCGACCCCTGGCTTGTCTCACCGTTTATGATACTCGCTGCCTGCCTCGACCCAGACTGTACTCTGACAACGCATTTTGGATCACCATATCATGTACCTCAGCCTGGACTCTCCTTCTGAAATTGTTCCCTGCTATTGGGTTCCAATCCAGCAAACAGGGGGACTTCGCTCCTTCAATAACACCTCCCCAGATAACAGCCATCTACGTAAGAGAAGAGCCACATGCACATAATTGGATGATGGAAGTCAGCAGAGTTTCACCTCATTTACTAAGCCAAGGGAAAATCCATTTGCACAGTGAACAGCTTATTTGCTTTTAGTGAATCAACCCCATAGAATTGCCTTAGGTTATAAAGTCTCAAATAATAACAACTATTATGTGCAGTGTGTGCTAACATGGAGGAACACGGAGGCTACCTTTTCTAGGTTTTACATCTGAATGTGCTAGTTGCCTGGTTGTCATGCTGACCCTCTTAAATCTATTCTTTGGTCCACTGACCGGCAACAAGTATGCAGTTAACACCTCTGCCGTTCGTTGACTTTTCCCATCTGTATACTTGCCCTGGGTCGGTGACTTGAAAAGCATTGAAGACAGTGAATTAACATAACAACTAGCCAACTGACATTTTCAGAAGGAAGTAGGCAATGTCACCTTCTATATTTCTCTCATGATGTTTTTTTTTGTTAAAATAAAACCAATAAGTAAGTAAAACAATTTGTGTTGGCGGAGCAGGGGGCTTACAAGTAAGTGGACCTTCTGTTTGGCATTTAAATTAATTTTGTGATTTTTTTTTTTCCCCTATTAAGTTTTCCAGTAAACATGCCTTTTCTCTACATGCGTAATGAAAGCAAGATCTTGCTGAGACTGTACTCTAATATTACAGCCAAAACCAGTTCGGCAACACATGGTTGGCCTTAAGTGATAGAATACATCATGTTACAGCAGAATCTCCATTCATTAGGAACTATGTGTTTCCAAAAAAGGATAATTTTACCAACATAGACCTAAAATATATTTAATATATACTGTATATAATGTCTTAGCAGTTTTCAACAATTGTGTCTTGTTCTAGTTAGATGCAGAAAAGATACACATCAGCTTAGGGATAAATTGAAACAAAATATATTAAACATATAATGGCCTTCCCCCACAACCTAGCCATATGATTAGGCATTTACTAGTGCGAATCTCGTCAAGCCTTGTATCTGTGTACAAACCATGTTTTGTGATGCAACCGTGTTTTGATTTCAAATGAGTCTCTGATTATTGCATCCGTTGAACAGAGGACCTCTTTTATGGTGAAGATTATGTGTGTGACTAGGCAAGGCTGGGGTTTCCGGGGGCATTGGATGTGGACAGTATCAGGATCCCTTGCAGTAGCAGCATAATTTGTTTGTATTCCCCAAAACCGGCTAGCTTTATTCCAAAATCAATAGCTCACCTTTATCTCTCTATCTCTAATGACTACCTGGGCCGCTGAAGGATGCCAACCATCCTGCAGAGGGCAGTGGCACATGGCTGTCACATAAAGGGGAGAAGTGTGTCTTTAAAGTGTAGGCTTTGAATAGCAGTCTTGCTTCACCTTCACTATGCCAGTGTTTTTCAACCTTTTTTTAGTCACGGTACCCGTATGAAAAATCTTGAGGCACTCCAATATAAAATTTAGTGATTTAGGGGGGGATCCCACACAAAAACACAAAAAAGTGGCCTTCCTCTCTTCACATCGAAGTTTCCCCTTTACATCAGAGTCCCTCCTTTCACATCAGGAGCCCACAACACATCAGGAGCACCCTTTCACATCAGAGCCCCCCTTTATATCAGAGGCCCCTTTGACATCAGGAGCCCCCTTCACATCAGAGTCTTACCATTACAAAATTACAAGGCACCCCTGAGGTAGTCAGAAGGCATACCAGTGTGTCATGGTACCCTGGTTGAGAAAGACTGCTCTGTACTGTTGGAGAGGAGAGGCAAGATGGCAGCATCCAAAATTATGGATCTCTAGGGACAGACTGCAGAAGGGTTTTTGTTTGCTAATTATGCCCCAGAGAGTCGTTTACAAGCTTAATTGGTAAATTTGACCGCAGCTTCTGTACAAATTGAAAAAGGGTTGCTTTAATGCCAAAAAATCTGCACAAAGAATACCAAATAGGGGCAAATACTTTTCCACCGTGTATATTAAAATTAGAATAAAGTTACGCTGGGTAAGATTTTTTTAGACACTAAACACACTCAAATAAGACTTGCAGAGAAACAAACAATCCACAGCAGCATAAATTTCGTATTACGTTCTAGAACTGAATACATTTCTTCAGAGTAACCTTAAACATTATAATAACCACAGCAGGGAAGCTAAATTCAATTGTTTTTCAATTTTCTGTCTAATAAAAAGTGATCACATTCAGAACTAAGTTTGCAATATTGTTATTCTTCTTGAGACACAAAGGAAGCATATGAGAAAGCCAAGAAGCTGAATGATCACCAAAAGATTAGGCTTACCCTATTTGTGAGGCAATGACTAAAATATATTCATCTTTTCATAGATATGCAGCCATGGAGCCAGGAGCCTGACCACCAAATCCTTTCATTTCTTTTCTAAATTAAGAAAGAAACAAATATTTTTTCTAGATTAAAATAACTGTCTTATACAAGGCCAGCAATCAAATATTGCACCACTATTTGGCATCTCATAACTCTGGAAACCAGATTTATACACAAAGGTTTTTAGCAATAATTAAAAGGAAAGTATCATGTTTTTTGTATATATTTAATGGCTTTATTTATTAAGGTCAGACTAAGGATTAGGAGAATTTAGCTTCTCCAAAATTCCAGCAAAAAATTAGTAGATTAGTAGATTTTGGCAGAAGCATTGGAGTCAATGAGGAAAGTGAAATTAGGGTGATTTTTGCTAGTTTTTATGTTCACATATGAGCATATCATGAACACATGCTCATGCATGCTTGGACGAACATTCATGATACGCTCACCACATGAAGGAACGCACTTCTGGTGCCATTACTAGTAATGCCATTAGTAGTAATGGCACCCCAAAAGCAGCCGAGCAAACAAGTTTTCTTTCTGTGCAATAGAATATGCATGAACACACAGAAAAAACAAGTGAACGCATGACACAAAATTTGCTACATGTGCAACTTTTAAAGCATGACTTTTGACTACGATGGGTGTCGAATGTGTGCCCAACATGGGAAATAAAAGCCTGCGAACGTGCACAACGACGCGTGTTCCCGATTTAGTCCCTATTTGTGTATAGGGACTAAAAATGAAAAGGGGGCTTTAAATAACTCGAGAGGGTTACAACGTCCTGTGCTTAAAAGATACCCTTGTTAAACTCATCGTTTTACATTTTTTTACAGAAACAAAGAAAACGGGTAAAACAAAAATGTAAAGCAACTGTATACAAATAAGGTAATAAATAGTATCAAAAAATATACATAAAAGAAACCTAACTACCCCAAATACACTCCCCAAAACACACCCCCTACTTAAAAAAAAAGTTGATTTGATTATTTCAATAAAATTTCATAAAATCTGTAATTTTGCACACAAAATTTAACACATACGAAATAGCAGTTTTAAATTGTATAAACTGTAAAAGTAAACAACAGAACAAAATTGACTGAACCATTGCCTTCCTTTAAAAGGGTCTTCTGTGTTCTAGTATTTTGATAGTAAATAAATATGACTCCTATATTAAAGATTTGTTTTTAATAATGTAAATGGCAAGGGCTTATATGCACTAACAAATCAAATTTCATAATATATCAGTGGACCAACCATTATTCGTAGCATTTACTCACAGCTCATTTCTGATAATGCCCTAGGTTAGTGACCTTTTCATATTGCCCTACTAAACCTAATCCTGTACAATATTAGACCACTCTACAATACAATTAGACATATTTTGTTGTTATTAAGCTTTTGTGTTGGGAAGTAGAATTGAAGAACGCTGCAAACACCATTTCTTACTGGGTCAGTCTCTGTTTTGAGGCTATGGGGTTGATTTATTAACCTTATAAACACACCACGAACATGTATACACCTCTGTAGTGTGTTCCCTCCCAGCATGATCTATGGGTGGAATCTAAACACCTTTGTAGTGTGTACACACTCAGCAGGTGTGTTGTGCAAAGCCCTGCATGAATTGCAAGGTGATGTTGTGTAAATTAGCTCTATGTTGTGTTGCTTGCGTTGATGAATGCAGGAATGTAAATGCATGAGCTAACCATTTTTGTCTAAACTGTGCAGCAGCATTATATATGCATCATGTGCATGGTTTTTCCATATATGGCATTAGTGGAAATATGCTTTTAGAGACTTTTTGGTTGATAAATACATTTTGCTGTGTGAAAATCACACGCACCTGGTGCGTGCGTGTGTTTAGGTTAGTAAATCACCCCCTATGACTCTCCTAATACAAGCTCCACGGGTAATATTAAAATAGTAGATAACACTTCCTTCTTTATTGTAAATCCATGGTCAGATCATGGGGCTGGTTATACTGTGTGGTACGGCTGTGCAAATCGCAAGACCAGGCAGAAATACAAATCCTTTAGGCAGTTAAAACAGCTTTGCTTGCCTAGAATTTAGATTTCATTTCTTTTAAAAATTGTTCATATTTTATTATGAAAATAAGATTTATTGTTATTTAAAAAAATATATTGATGATATGATAAATAATATACATTTCAGAAAATATAGCACTTTTATTACTTATGACAATCATGTCCTCTCAAAGTGGAATACAAGCCAAAACGTGTGTTTTTTTAGAGTGGGGAAGAGTTAAAACCCCAGATTGCTACTGCTGCCTGTTCCCATTGGAGAGACTTCCCTTACTTCCTGTCCTAATAAGCACCCAAGAAGGTGTCTCCTAAAATGCGATTAATTCAATATCAATGATACCAAATACAATGTATAAACAACTTCCACCTCCATGCCCCAGTTCTGCTGGTTTATGACCCTATCCACACTTGAACGTCTATGGTTGGTTTTTTTGGGGGTATGTATAGGTGTTTTTACGCACGTTTTAGGCTTGATCATTTTTTATTATTATCATTATTTTGAAAACCTAGTTACTAGGTAACAAAATATGCTAATAAATGTGTGTCATGCTAATTTTTTAATATTCATCACGTTTTTCAGGAGCTTCCATTGAAGTCTATTTGAGCTGTAACGCTCAGCTCTGCCCCAAAAGAAGATCATGTACAGTAATACCTTGGTTTACGAGCATAATTCGTTCCGGCAGCATGCTTGTAATCCAAAGCGCTTGTATATCAAAGCGAGTTTCCCCATAGGAAATAATGGAAATTCAGATGATTCGTTCCACATCCCAAAAATATTCATATAAAATTATTACAATACTGTACTGTAATATAATAACGTATAAAATATAAAGAAAAATAAACCAATTACCGGTACCTTTTGTGGCCGGTGTGAGAGGGACAAGAGAGAGGAGGATTATTGTGTAGGACAACTTTCACTATCACTAACGGAATCACTGCTATCTCTTGACTCAATGGAATCTTTTTCATTTCGTGAAACCTTAACAAGGAATCTGTCCAATGTGACATTGCATTGTCGTTAAACAGACTCATCGCTCGCACTGCTACAGCCTTATTCGGTGGTGCTTTTCTACAAAATTTTGCTCTTCTTGCAAGACATTTGCTTGTATATCAAAGCAAAATTTTTCAGAAATGTTTGCTTGTCTTGCAAAACGCTCTCAAACCAAGTTACTTGTAAACCAAGGTATTACTGTATTTTTTTGAGCTACAGGCATTTTGCTACATTGACAGAATGCTCAGATATGAACAGGGACTATTGAAAACAGAGGGATTCCTCTTGTTGTGCATTGTAGCATTAGTCAGACTAGCTACAAAACACTCAAGTGTGAAGTTTCAGGGCATGCACCTGTAGACACTTTATGTATTAGACCTATGGAAATCTTTGGATACCCAACCATAGGGGAGAACAAAATTACTGTTCCCATAAGCCCCCCAAAAATCAAAACTTAAAGCAAAAGTATGGTGAAAATAAATAAAAATAATTGAGGTAGGGATTTTTGGCAAAAGAGACATCTAAAGTCTCCTCTGGAAAAAAGAAAAATCTTCTCTCCCCCAGTCATTTTTTAGTCTTTGTGTACGGCATAAGCATTTTAAGATGGGCCAGATGTCAGACAGAATATAACTGCCTTTGCACAGGAGTTACATGATCAGTGGGCACCCAATGGCCAAGGACAGCTTCCAAGAACCTGGAAGTGGCGGTGCCGGAGATAGCGGGGGACAGAGCTGGGCACCAAAGATAAATCCAACAGCACTGGAGAAGGGTGCACTTGTATGCACAATATACTTACACATTGGGAAAAAACAAAACACTACAAAGCGGTTTATTTGCTTTAAGAGATGCTTGTTGACTGCAAAGTTCATCAGTAAGTCCCTGATCAACATATACAGTTACCTTAATACACTTCTATCTTCCTGACAGCTTTTCTCCTTCTGTTTTCCCTTATTCTCTGACATTGCTAATTTTTTAACTTTTGTTTTACAATTCTGAAGGCCATTTCCTATGTCAACATAGCTTAAGTACCCAAGATTTTGACACATGATTATAATGTTCAGCAACTTCAACTTTTTTATTTATTGTTAGCAATTTCTTCTTAAATGCCAAGTGCAAATCAATGTGATTTAATGATACATTTGTAATCTTTTTAAAAAGATCGTAAATCTAGACTTTGTGGAAAAAATGCGAAGAAAATCATGAGCTCTTGCTATCACGGATATCCTCACCATTCTATAATATATCAATATTTAAATATAGTGAATGTCTCTGTACATGCACGTATGTTTTTTCTTAATTAAAGAGAATGCCTACTGAGAATCTACCTCTCTGTCAGCTTTTTATAAGAGACCATGATACTAAATAATAGCAAGATTTTTTTTATCCCACAGAAACACCGGTCGTGTTTTACTTTCTTCAATTGAATATGCTGCCCCAGGGTTACATCTGTTTACCACAACTGGAAATCATCATAATAGATCTTCTTAAAGTATTAAAGGTCACAGGAACAATAACTACAATTACTGCACACTGTACAGCTACAAAAAAAATATCATGCATCTTGAAAAGTTCAAAGTGTTAAAGCAGAAAAAGGGAAATACTGTATATACTATTTTGTTTTCAAACAATACAAAAGAGACAAAATCACCACTTTGTGATGTATACATTGAAAAAGTGGAACAATAGAATACTTAATGGTGGAATGTGTCAAAACGGGAGCAAACAGAATCTGGAGCAGTTGCCCATGGCAACCAATCAGCATCTCTCTTCAGTTTGCCGAGTTAAGATTTGAAAATGAGAGATAGAAGCTAATTGGCTACAGTGCAAATCTGCTCCAGTTCTGATCAATTCCCCCCAATGTGTTTTGAAACAGAAATATAGAGCTCCTTGATGATTAAAAGTTTTAGTTTTCTACAGAATCAGCTGGTCCCCTGAGAACTGCCCTTGATATCCTGTTTTAGGGTTAGTTCTTTCCCTTAGCCACCCTAGTGAGTTCTAGTAAGCTGAGTGTTTCTTCAAGCCAGTGGAGGATAGTCATTCCCGTGCTACTCCTCCTCCTTCCCTTATCTATGCTAGTAGATGGACAGCTGCTGGAGACTGCTCTGTTTCTTTTGCTCTTGTACTGGACAGGAAGTTCAAGGATCTAATCTATGGTGGGCTCTGCAGGGTCACTCTCAGGTGGGCTGTTTGGAATCTCAGGTGGGCTCTGCAAGGGGCGTAACTAGAAATCACAGGGCCCCATACAAAATTTTGCTATGGGGCCCTGTGATTTCCAGTTACGTCCCTGTTGTATGTTGGCTTTTCCTCTTATTGCAAGGGTAGCATGGCCTTTCTAACTCAAGGGTAGTCAATCTCGGCACTCCAGCTGTTTTGGAACTACATGTCCCATGAGGCATTGCAAGACTGGCAGCTACAGGCATGACTCCCATAGGCAGAGGCCTGATTGAATTTGTAGTTTCACCACAGCTGTAAGGCTGGGGTTGCATACCACTAGTCTAAAGGAAAACAATAGACTCCCTTCCAGTACTGGAACAAAGGTTCTTTAGCAACCAAGGCAAAAAAGTCAGTGTGCCCCCCCCCCAAATGAGTTGTGTGTGAACTACTCCAGCAGCATAGGTTACAGATTCTAGCCTTTTTGTGCTCCTGCTCTGCTAAGGTGCCACTTTTTCTGCCTACCCTAAGCCCAGCCCTGCTCTCTTTAGTCTAGTTACTTAAAACACCCACAATGCTCCTGATAGCTAGGGACTACACAATTTAGTCTGCCTCTGATTAATATCACACAAGGGAGCTAAGGGACAGTTCTTCCAATCCATGACAATTAAAACATTTTTTTTTACTCGTAACTAGAATGTGATTTAGTAATTCTGACAAGTGGGCCATTCATTGTTAATTCATGTGAAGTATGATATGTAATGATAGGTCCACTTTAAGCAAATTAAACTGTACTTAGTAGCATGAAAATTCTAAAAGTGTTCCTTATGATTATCACTGATTACATGCTGGTGTGTGAGAGAACATAATCAGTGAGGTGTTTCTGCAGCTAAATTCTGTGGGATACCAAGGACATCATATCACTCTACTTGAGCTGCCTTCCCAACAACATGCAGGAAGAAGGTAAACAATGGATGTTATTGCTGTGTCTGAAAAGTGTATGTTCCTTTTCCTGTCTCAGAAATGGGTGTCACTGGGGCAGGAAGTGAGGAGAAATATCCCCCAACAGAGGGGCAGCAATAAAAACCTAGCTAGCTAGTGAGATACATAGCTAAAAGAGATCTATAGCCAAACCTTTTTTTGGCTTTAGTTTTATTTTAAACTCAGCATATAAGGAGCTATTGCTCGCTATATGCTGACAGTGCAGAGTCACACTGCAGACGGGCCTGATCCCGAGAATATTGTCAGGATCCACCCTGCTGCCTGATTGACAGCTGGCCCAGCTTCTCTAGAGCCAGAACCAGCTGTGCCCACCTCCTCCTCTGCCTGTCCCTCCAATGAAAAGATTGTACCACTCTCTGCAGGGAGAAGCCATGAGCTGAGCGATCATTGGTTTGCGATCGTGCAGTTCTCCAGCTATATGACAGCTGTAGTAGTAGTAGTAGTCATTTTAGTAGTAGAGTATATTTTGCTCTCCCACTAGTAATTCTTTAAGCAACATATACAGGTCTTAACCGTCCCCTGCTCTGTAACTAGACAGTGAAAAAGAAGCAGCAGGCTGATGAGCTCATGTCTCTCTGCCCTCTCCCCCTATCAGAATGCACTAAATAAGGACTGCAGCACAACTGACTGGCTCGTTGATCTGCTTCTCCCTCTCCCACTCTGAGCTCTGCTTTATAGTGGATTGCAAGAGGCTAATAGGAAGTCAAATTCAAGAACTTACACTGCTTGCACTTAAAGCGGACCTTTACAATCAAAGATCAAATTCTACCAATGCAACCTTCTATGCATGAGGATTAATAATAACAGACATGTCAGGTGTAAAATCCTGTAATTGTGAAATACTTACACTTGCAAAGCATTCACTTCCTGCTTTGAAAGGGTAAAATTACTTTAGTTTGGCAAAGCAATGCACACTGGGATTGTCTTGTCATCAGCAGAGCATTGCTGGGAAATCTCATCTGTAATCTCATGAGATCTCAGGGAAAGGCATTTTCCTCCCCTGAGATGATGTGGAGGGTCACATGTCCTAGTCACATGTCTAGTCATAGGTGCCAAAAATCCAGGACGTAAAGGGAGATCTAGTAATCTGCCCTTAGTAAATATGACCACTGCCAGAAGACTGGGGAAAAAAGAGAAGTAAGGAATGTAAAGAATACAAAGCCAGCAATTATCTGGAAGTATGTGTTTGTAAAGTGTTATTACTAAACATTTCTAAGGGCTTGTTCACACCAAATGCAGACCAGATCTGCATGAGTTTCTGCACACGCAGTGCAGAGGGTTGTGCCGCGTTTTTGCCGCATTTTTGATGCGTCCTGGGCCGGTGTGAACTAGAGCCCAAAATACCATTGGAATACATTGGATGCAGTTTTGATCTGTAACTGCTCTGCTCCTGGTACGCGCTTGGTGTGAACAAGGCCTAAAGGTGTGTTTGTTGTTATTTTAAAGATATGGGTAAAGGTCCGCTTTAACAAATAAATAAAAAATGTAAGAATGAATTCATGTTCACAGAGCTGCTCTCATTTCTGCCTTTTATATCTGCTTTTAATCTTCAGATAGTATTAGAAGGTTTATTCCACAAACTATTTTATTATATAATAACATAAATCTTTCAGGTAATCATTTCTTGTTCCGCTGGCCTCAGAAACACGTTCACCTTTTTTTTATGATCCGCAGACTGAACTAACACCCCGGGAAATATTAAAGATATGAATAAGCAGTTCAAACATAACATTTTCCTTTGGCTACAATTCAAGTGGGGTTTATATTTTTTTAGATAATTACCAGGACATAAACACTGTCATTTTCCACCATCTGTCTGTGTCTGTTTGAAACTGAACAAAAAGTGCTTTGGGACCGAGCAAATCACTGTAACAAGGCGAGGGCTTCTGTTCCTAAACTCAGCTAAACTGATCCGCTGACTTCAGAACAAAATCTCTTCTTTATATCACTCCGGAAGCACGGTCATTGACCGATTCTCTGTTCATATGTAAAGTAGACCCATACCTAACTCATATGTGACTAGAATTCAATAAAGTCTAGATGCCTAGGCCAATTTTAAAAGTGCCAAATATAGATGCCTGTTGCTTGTTATCCCTCACTTCCTTTTTTGGGGAAACAATTGTCAGCTGAACCGGAAGTAAGGTGATGTCTCTCTAAAGCTGGCCATACACCTATAGATTATCTGTATATAATGGTCAAATGGAAAAAATGCAACAGATTCCTCCAACTACGCTAAACTGTGTGGATGGAGGAATCTCCCACTGGGCCAAGCTTCAGTATCTTGCTAGTCGGCCCCACTGGCTGTCAAAATACCTGAACAATGCCTGCGTCAAATCAGATTGTTCAGGTATTTTGATAGCCAGTGGGGCCGACTAGCAAGATACTGAAGCTTGGCCCAGTGGGAGATTCCTCCATGCACACAGTATAGGGTAGATGGAGGAATCTGTTGCACTTTTTACATCTGACCATAGAAAGTCTGCAGATAATCTATAGGTGTATGGCCAGCTTAAGTCTGAGTCAATTCATACATGAAGTTGCACTCCTGAGCTCCCAGGGTCCCAACAAAAAGTGACAACACTGAATTTTGACTTAAAGAAGAACTCCAGTTATGAAATGTATTAACCCCTGCAGTGTTAAGTGATCGTTTTTGCCTAGTGTTAAAAACATTTTTAAAATGTACTCACCCGATCCTCCGAGCCAGCTTGCTCTTAGACCGGTCCCTGGAGCCCCACTTCCCCTCTGCTGCAGTGGTCTAAGGTCGCTGAGTCATCACGTCTTATACACAGTGTATAGTTGGTGAGGATGCCATGGGACATACCATTGATGCAGCGGAGGAGGAGCC
>NW_017307083.1:483728-545014 GCF_000935625.1 Nanorana parkeri
GAGTATAACTGTTTATTTTTGACCCAAGGCCAAAATGAGCACTTAGGGTTAAGACATTTTTACCAAGAGTTCTTTAAAAAAGTGCCCTAAAATGTCAGTATATACTGTATGCCTGTGATGCTGATCTTCATAATAAATGTCTAGAGTGCTAATGACTGCTTGATCTCCACGGCTGATGTGAGTTCACATGGGTAGCAAAGGGACAGTGGAAATAGGTGGTGGATCTTGCTGTCCTCCAACCACCTATCTACACATTAACATTGCAACTGGAGAAGTTTGCACACATTGTCATGGCAACAATTTTAACTTGGCATGTCATGTTTGCCAGGCGGTACCGCTTACCAAACATGCCCATTAAAGTCAATCAGACTGAAACACAAATGCGTGCAAAACGCTTGACACTCAGTTGCACCATAGTATTTCAATAAAAAATTCCCCCCTGATAGAAAAAAAAGGCATTCTGGAGGTGGCAGCATCTCAACCTGAATATCTGCAAACCACCACTCAGCCACCAGTCTGCCGTCAATTTGAAAGAGACCTAATGGAGTATTTGATAGCAGTAAAACTCAGCAAGGGTTCTAACCCTTTTCCACTCTATCTAAAATCGAAAAAAAAATGTGGGCAGGATGAACACTTTAAGTCTTCTTTACATCTGAGCCCCTCCCTGGCCGGGTAAACCTGGACACTTTTTCCATGGCACCTATTCATGGCCGTTGCAAAGGCAGAGTAACCGATTGGCTGCTCAGGTGGAGGCAGCCAACCAGTACCATAGGCTCCTTTCACACGGGCAGTCCGATCGGGTCTGCCTGTCAGTTTTTCAAATGGACCCGATCGGATGCCCAATGCTAGTCTATCGGCAGCCAAGTGTGAACCAATGGGCGGCCAGGTCCAGAAAAACAAATGGATCAGAGATCTGCTTTGCCGGACCTGATTATATTTGATCGGGGGTAATCTGAAGTAAATAGACACATGTCTCTTTACATCCGACTCCCTATAGACCAACAAAGGGTCCGACAGTTTCTAGTTCTTTTCTCAATCGCATGATGGAGGAAAAAACTGGACAGACACAGATGTCATAGCGGTGACATCCGATCTGTACTGCTCCAATCAGGAGGGGATCCATGCACGCATTCCCTCCTGATAAGCCCATGTGAAAGGGGCCTTAGCCTCACTCAGATCCCCTTCACAGCTGTAACCAATAGGTGGCCAGAAAGAATCAGAGAAACACAATCCCCATTATAGATGTATTCTGGTACTTTTATTATCAGGTTCACATACCCAGCAGCAAGTAGGAGGGAGAGGGCCCAAATGTAAATTAGACTTTAGGTCTGCTTTAAAAATAACTGAGATCTTTGTAAATTCTATTATATCAGATTTGGGAATTTTCCTCTAAAGTTTTGCAGAATAATCCAATTAGCTTGATTTCCTTGCCATGTAAAGGCAGCGAGGGAGACAATATTGCAGCAAATGAAAGAAAATGAGACATAATTTTTATGAAGGGATTGTTCATACTCATTACAGCAGCACCTGCTAAAGACACTGAAAACCTCTGCAAAGCTGTTCAAAGCCCTCGTTCTTGATGGAGAATGCCAAAAAACGGTGCCTTTTATGAGCTCTGTCCATTCGCTATAAACCCACTGAGGGCCACTTGTGTCTATCCGATTTCTTTTGCATTTTAATCATCCTGGCTTGCTGGGGACATAAATAATAATGGAAGTCCAAGGTAACCCTGAGGCATCCTTGATTACCCTTCCAGAGGCATTTAAATCTGACTGGCTGTCTAGGTTGCCTTCATTTGGGAAGCATTCAGATTTTACTGTTATGACCTTCTCAGGAGCAAGCTTTGTGCCCGGAATTATGAAAACGTGTGTTCACTTTGAATTAGCGATCAAGAACAGTTTTATGCCATAACACCATTGCTTCCTTAATATGCCAGGAGCCGTTTGACCTCATTCGCTTATCCAGTATTTAAATATTAAGAGGACACTGAGTAGTTTTCAATATGCACTGGACAACTCTTTTGTTATTGATATGTGGAATATGGATTGTCGGAATGGTGTTTTGTAGAATAAAACCAGGATGTCCCTGGTTGCTAAGAGCTAGGAGGGGAGAAGTGTATGGGAGAGGGTTGGGGAGAGAAAAAAGTCTGACAGCAGCATGAGAGATTGGGGGGAACCCAGCAGCATACCTGATCCCGCCGGGTCAATATCCACTCCAAGAGGGTTGCCGGCAGTGAAGTACACCACAGTGCATGTGTGATGACATCACACCCCAGACATCATAACACATGCACGGCGGCCGCAGTGGGTGACACCCACCCTGGCACCGCTGCTGAGTTTGCTCCTTAATTTTGCTTCTATTGGTATCTGTTATTGTTAGTATCAAACTGATTAATTTCTTTGGAAGATTTCCATTCTTGCGGTGGCTCCTTGTGGTACTGAGGTCTCTATGGAGTCCCTGCATTGTACATGTTCCTTCACCATCCCAATCCCCCCCGCCCCAAAACTACATACAGTATGTATGTTTAGATGCTCTGTGTGCAGACAGGCATGCAAAAGGAGACATGTGTGCTGCCCACCTCTCTGCCTCCAGACTTCAGCTAACACACATAGTCGATAAGGTTTATTTAAACAAAAAATGCTGTAATCTAGGGCTACGGAAATTAACGATTAATTACTCGATTAATCGTTAAAATTTTTGATCGATTAAAATTCTTGATCAGTAATTAAAACACTCATCTCTTCGCCGGCTTACGTGTCTTCCGGGAGTCCCGTCGGAGGTCCGGTGACGTCACAGACATCGACGTCACCGGACTCCTCCCCCCTTCCCCAAGTGGCTCCGCCGGCTAACGAAGGGAAGGGGGAGGAGTCCGGTGACGTCACGGACATCGACGTCACCGGACTCCTCCCCGCCGCCGGAGCCACTTGCCGGTGATCTGTCGACCCTGAGAACTGCCTGACTTCCGGTTTCGTTACAACTAAGAGGTTTGCCCAAGAAACTTGTTCTGCACGAGCGCCAGCCAAGGCATTTGCCTATACACATACAGCACAGCAATGAAGTAATAAAATGAACTGGGATCACACTAATCCAGCACATTATTATTCTGAGTTGCCCCACTCAACTGGCAGGCATATTTAGTGGGGCACGTGAGATTAATAACGTGCTGGATTAGTGTGATCCTAATTCATTTTATTACTTCATTGCTGTGCTGTATATGTATAGGCCAATCTAGTTGGATCTATATGTGCGTTATAATCAATCGAAATTAATCGATTAATTGATTAAATAAAAATTTGATTAATCGAACACGAAAATTTTAATCAGTACCAGCCCTACTGTAATCAAATATACAAAACCCCCATGTGCTGAGGAAGGAGCAGAAAAGGGTAGGGTGCCCCCTTCAAAAAGACATTGTCCTATTGCCTGAATGGCTATGGTGACAGTGTCAAACCTGTTGTAATATCTTATTGGTTGATGTTGTTTTCTACTCATTACAAATCTGCGCATTTTATCAATTGTAAGGCTGCAGAGTTATTCCTTTTTGTGGACTGCAGAATATTCAGTTCATAAACTCACCCAGAGCAGGGTAGGCTAAGGGGTTAAATTATAAAAGTTTACACGGCAGCACTAGCGCCCCTTGATGTCACTGATTAGAATAGGAATGTCCTATACTCGTCAGCACCATCTAGAGGTTCTAGTGTCATGCAAATGGCACCCATCCGGCCATACACCAGGCGGACATGTTTATAAATGAATCCCTTAGTGTAGTGGGCCTTATGAATCCCTAGCTTCTAGAGAACTATGAGTCTGTATAACTGACATTGTCCCATTGCCCTGAATGGCTATTGTGACAGTGTCAAACCTGTTGTAATATATTGGTTGATATTGATGTTTTCTACTCATTACCAATCTGAAAATTTTATCAAATTGCACCAATTTTAAAGCTGCAAAGTTATTCCTTTTTGTGGACTGCAGAATATTCAGTTTATAAACTCGCCCAGAGCAGGGTAGGCTAAGGGGTTAAATTATAAAAGTTTGCATGGTATCAATAGCACCCCTTGATGGCACTGATTAGAATAGGAATTTCCTATACTCGTCAGCACCATCTAGAGGTGCTAGTGCCGTGCAAATGGCACCCATCCGGCCAGACACCAGGCGGACATGTTTATAAATGAATCCCTTAGTGTAGTGTGCCTTATGAATCCCTAGCTTCTCGAGAACTATGAGTCTGTATAACTGACAGGTACACTTTAGATTAAGCCACACATACCTTGCCTATTAAAGCAATTGAATTATGTCAAGATATAATACAGTACAGTCAAATGTATACATAATCAAAGGGTATAGTTATAACTTTGGCAGTTTACTCCTTTCCACCTATATGCATCTAGGATACTGAAATACTGAACCACATAACAGTTCCATATATTAAAGTATTTTTTTGACTCTCGCTCTCTCACTATGTGTGTCTGCCAGGCAGGATGGGGTTTGCATTCTTTGCAGTGACTCATATTCCGATGTGATGTTAACGGGTGCTGTCCAGCAAGCAACCAGCTGAAACGGCTATGTTCTGCTTTTTGCATTTTCCAGATGATGCTGAGCCAGAAGAGACTCTATGACCTTATTTTATTATTAAATTCTTTTTTTCAAATAGTGGAAAAGCTCCCTACAAAAAGTAAGCCTTGAAATTTCACGACTCACAAAGACATTTCAGTACGCTGAAACACAACAGTAGAGACCATGTTCCATAACATGAAACAATTGTATTGTAACAGGTATATTGAATTGTTGTTCACACAATGACAGCCATAAATATATATTCCCAGCTAAAATTGATAATCCTGGTAATGGATGGCAGCGACATGTTGAAATATAGGTCGGCTGCTCTTATGCCTGTAGGGCACCAAAAGTGAGATTGTCCTGATTTGTCTGTTGGTTGTTCTACTTTGTTTATGTCTATATTGTTCAGCTGTAAAAAGCTGTAGTCAGGGTACTTCCCAAACAATATTTCAGGTTGTGCTTGCAGAGGTAGCCTACTAGGTCCATCCACCTAATAGATGTCGCTCTTGAAGCCCCAGAATGTGGTATGCTTCAACATGCGAGTTCCCACTCAACAATGAATAATTTTTTTTAGTGGACTTATCTTCTAAATAGAAATATGACCTTTTATAAAGCTGGTAAATAAAATGTTGCTGGCTCAAGGAGATAGGAGGGCAGTCAGAAGTGCAAGGTTCCGGTCAAAACTTTCTTGAAACTTGTTCATAAACACACATTACGAACGTATACATCTATGTCTATGGAGAAGGGAGGAGGGAGAATAGAGGAAGGTGCTGGCAAACAGGTCCAAGGTTACCTTATCTGGGAAAAACAGCAGGGATCAGATAAGGTATTCAAACCAGTCCAATGGATCATATTCCCCACAGGTCAGTAAAGCAGGGCTGTCTCCAGATGGAAACATGAGATAGTTGACATATCTTCCAGATAGCTGAGTCAGGAGATGCTGGTCTCATGTCTATGTCAAGCATTAGAGTAACGCTGACCATACACAACTTAAAGTATATTTAAACTTTTGCAGTCAAATTTAGGAAAACCCCTCTATATGTTCGTTATATGTTCATATTCACACAGCATACTGAAAAATAACTTTAAAAATAAATTCTTACCTTTTAGATGTTTTGTTACATTAGACAAGATGGCTGATTCTAAGTTTTTCTGAGCACCTTCATAGTGGTTTGTCCCAATGGAAAGTCTTAGGACTGAAATTTGAGGATTGTGTTTATCTGATAAGCTTCATTAACATACAATGGAGAAGCCACTTCTGAATGGATGAGACCCCTTACCCATCACAGTCCCTCTTAACATTTAAAAGAAATAGAAGCTCTTAGAAATTTTAACCCTTAAAGCCCTAACCCAAATAAAAGCTATTTAAACTGCAAGAAGCATTTTTTTTTAGCTTATGCTATGTGAATGGAAACATGTAACAAACATAAAATAGGTGTTATCCCAATTTGGTTGCGAAAGTGGAAATACACTCTATGTTTTTCTAGCAAAGCAGTCAGTTTTAGCCCCTAGCATTGCTAATCTTAAACGTTCAGCTAGTCCAAAAGGGATGTTTTAGTTCTAGTTGAATTTCAGTGTTCCGAGTCAGTCCCTCGCATTTTGGAAACTCCAATGGCAAGATCTCCCTGCCATAATTCCTCACACTGTTCCTGTCTACTTGTGCATTTTGGGTGTACCTGTGCGTTGTGTTCCTGCCTCTTCTGTTACATTCTCCATCATTTATAAGTAATATAAAAAGTAATCCCCATATGATAGCTGCTTAGGCCTTAAACACTGAGCTCTGGAAGCAGCAGGGTGAGTCACAGGTTCCCCATACTCAAAAGTAGCAGTTTTCAAGAGCCCCCAAATGCAGGTTTGGATGGTGAGGGTGAATTACAGTGGAACTGAACTCTAAAGAGGAATATTTGCTATGCTGTAGGGAACATCTACAAATGTTAATTGTGCCTTAACAGTACCCTGGAAAGTTTACCATTTGTCCTGAAAAATAGGCACTTCCTGATATGTGAATGTGCCTACATCTTTATATTTGCAAAATGTGATTAGGGCACTGCTGCCTCTGAATGCCAATCACAGGAGATTTGGGGTGAAAATCTGGGATATCACTGTTGTGCTATTCACTGTTCTCCTTGTTTGGCGGATCTGACATGAGCAAGCAAAGCTCTGCCTCTACCAAGATGACCCCCTTCACACAGAGACCCAGTGAAAAACAAGCCATGGTAAGTCAGTAATGGAGAAAGATCTGTTGCAGGAAAACTACAGGCAATACTGGTGACTAGTCCTTTGCCTTTTGTCTGCCTTTTCTGGGCACTACTTCCAGAGCTCAGTCCCTTTTGAACTCCTAGTGATAGCTAGACATGTAACCTGGCAAAAAAATTGTTTCGTTTCAGATATTTCTTTCTTTTGAGTTTTGTGTCAGAACGCCGATTTGTTTTATTATTCGGATCCCTTGGAATCTCATTTTGAACAAAATCCAGATGATGTGAAATTTCGTTAAAGGAGCATTCGGATTCATTTTGCATTTAGCTTCATTGGAATTTGGACATTTGAATGCACCCACATGTCCGAATTCACAAAATGTCATCCAAATTTGCATTCTGAGCAAAACAAAATTGGCATGGTGCCTGCTGTAAAATAACTTGTTCATTTGCTGAGTTCAGGCACAATTTAGGTTTGTTTTAAAAGTCTGTTGGCTGTCTCATCGGCGTATATTGAGGAGCCATTCTTCCCATGTAAGAGTAACTTTGACCTTCTGCACAGATCAAACTCTTTCTATAACCTGACATTTAAAAAGCAAAACTTTTTTTTTCTGTGTTTGCTTCTCCTCGTTCAAAGGAAAATGGTAAATTTGTCTGGGTTAGTGTTTCTTAGCCCAAGGAAATCTGGCTGTTTACTCTGCTCCAGTAACCACAATTCTACTGTGAATGATTTATATTGCATTGCTCTGCCTGACAAGTATAACAAACTGGATAAAAGTGTGATAGAAAGGGCAATTCAGTCAACACTGTCTTCTTATTGTGGGTCCCTGTAGCCAATACAAAGTTAAGTTAAACAGGGAGAGATATTGATGTGGAAGAAGTGCTTTAGGATATAGGGCACAGTCTCTTATTGGGGTTCTGCAAATCAGCCAGAATGATCTCTGGCAGTAGAGGGGGACCTGCTCTCCCTTTTGTATTTTTAATCTATGTTTTTATATTCTCAGAGTGGAGCTAGAAGCATAGGAATACACAAAGGATAATATCAGGACCGAAAATATAGTCAGAAATGATAGCAAAGACATTTTACTTCTCGAATGAAGACTTATGACCTATAACTGATAAATATAATGTTTGGTTGTTCTGACTCTTTAATATTTAGATTGGCAATGTTAAATCTGTTAAATCCATTTATTACCATAGTTACTTCAATTTTCTTTACAACCAGGGATCAAATGTAGTCACATAGTGTAAAGCAAAATATTTCAATCATTGTAAGTCCTTAAGGTATAAAAATATATTTCTATAACAAACTCACTCTGTTAAAGAAAAAGCCATTGTTAAAAAACCAAGAACTGCTTAAAATGAACTTTGATTTCAAAGGTGGCCACAGGTTTTCTAAACAGGTACCTCCAGATCACGTCCAGGTTCCCATAGCTGATCCCTGGACCACCAACTCCTGCCCACTTTCCTAATTGGACAGAGGGACCACCTATCGTATTCGGTGGCCAAAAAGGCACAAGGTAAAATGAGGGGTCCAGGGATAGAGCATGAAACTGTGGTTAGTATGAGCATTATAGAGATTAGGGTTTAGAAATAGCCTGGCACTCTGAATATCAACCAGGATGTGAGCAGGTTACTGAAGCTGCCTGTTCTATGGATGTGGGTTCACCTCAGAACAGAGGTGGACAACTTTGGCCCTCCAGTTGTGCCTTAACTACAAATCCCAACATGCCTCTGCCTCTTGGAGTCATGTCTGTAACTGTCAGTCTTAAAATACCTAATGGGACATGTAGTTCCACAACAGCTACAGGGCCAGAGTTGCCCACCCTTGCCTTTGAATGTCTAAAGGTTCACTTTAAATCACTAATTACAAATAACACTTTGACTTACTTTCTTTCTTTATAATGGGAGACCAGCTACAATGTGGTCATGCAAAACATATTACCTTCTGTCTGTGGCCATCCTTCTATTATAATAAACAGCACACTTTACAAAGAGCTGAATAAGGAAACCCCTACTGCATCACAGCAATGATATCCACTCAGTAGGTAGTCCCTTGAGTTAGTTTAAATGAAATATTGGTTGTTTGACTGTAATGTGCTCTTAACGTGCACATCAATTGTAATTATACATGGCTCATGTCCACCTTTTTCTAATTATGAATGCATTAATCATCCAGGGGAAAAAAAATCACCCCCCTCTCCCACTGTACTTACTGCCAATGGGGTGCAGTCACACCCGGAAGTAGATTCAAAGCCCTTTTCACTCTCACTGCACAAGATCAATAGAAAAGACATTGCAAGGTATACTGAATGGATTTTCTAGCTTTATCACAATGGTAATATTTCCTGAACAGATTTAGATGCGTACTGAACTATTTTACTGGATACATTTTTAAATGCTTTAATATGATGTCTATAATGATTGTATGGTCCTGTTTTATAACAAAAAATCTGGGAGCTTAACTGCAGTTGCAGCAATATCTCATCTTTTGATGTAGAAATTGTATTTTGGGCACAGTGCAATGTTTCACTTGTGCCAATCTAGCAAGATATATTTGCCTGTAATGCCTAGCCACTTGTCAAAAAACTTCCCGTGTGAATCCATGCATGCATTCCAAATCCCATTCATTCTGATGGACGTCTTATGAGTTTATACTCAGAAGTCCACAGAATTTAATGGGAATGCCTTGCTGGTAAGATCTTTAATACGCAGATGGGTAATCTAGGTTTCAATATCTCACTAGATCAGGGTAGGAGAGTATAAGGCAGGGAATTGGGGCAGTAAGTGTTCTAAATGTCTCTTCAATGCAGATATTTGTAGAATAGCCCCTAAAGGCACTGACTTAAGCTGTGTACACACATTTCTATTTTTTTCATTCAACCCACAGGCTGTTGGAAGAAATAGAACAGATTCATCAACGTGTTAGCATAAGCGTTGATGGAGGAATCCACCACTGTTTGCATTGTATACCCGAACTGAGCTATCAGCTGAAATTTTTCCAACCAGCTCCTTCAATCAGCTGATCGAGGGATGCCGGGTGGAAGGGTGCCAACAGCGGCATCCACTGTGCGAATTTTGCCCAGTTCATCAGGAACAGGCCGAAATTCATCCCATGTCTACCCTACTTAACTCTTATCAACTATTGAGATGAGTATTAGCCACACAGAGAGGACATTGTTTTCAGTGAGTCAGCCAACTCACTGATTAGCATTGTGAGAAGGAGAAGTAAAGTGCAACCATTGTGTAGCACAGACTCAAAGCAAGAAGCAGATCCTGTGTATGTAATGTGGAAATATGGCTGCTCCCATGTACATATATGATTGCAAGCTATTTATAGAAACACATGGTATTAGCTATTGAGGGAGTGCATGGTTTACACTTAGTCAGCCAACTCACTGACTAGCATTTTGAGAAGGAGCAGTAAAGTGCATTCATCATGGAGTCCTTTAAAGCAGGAAGCTGAGCCTGTGTATGTAATATGGAAATATGGCTGCTGAAATGTACATACATGATTAAAAACTATTGATAGAATTTCTTTTTTTAAAATTTTTTGAGGTCAGGTGTACAGGAAAAAAAATAATAAAACAATACATTCCCTTTAAAGCTCATCTAATGTTCTCAAGGCAAGAACAATAGCGTGATGTGACCCACAGCAAGTATTAGGCTATCACCCTTTATTATCTAGAAACACTAGACAGCTAAAAAGTGGAACTTGATTGGTTACTACATGGCCTACAGCCATGATTGCTCTTTGACTCATGTTATAGAGCAAGCGCCAATAACTTGATGGTCATTTTGGCATAAGAGTTGAGAATCAAATACAAATTAAGAGTCACAGAGCTGCTATTGATTTACAGTCCCTGCAACACTAGAGTAACTCGAGCAAAAATATTGATTACTTTTCTTCATAACATAGTTGAAAAACCCTTTCTCTGAAATCGGCACTTCTAGCAGGAGACATTTCTTTGAATCATCAGAAATATATTACTGGCTGTACTGAAAAAAAGCAGATATGTACCTGCTATACATATAAGTGGCTGAAGATTTCAGTTCCAGATTGATTTTCTCAGGGGCTCCAACCTTATGATGTATAAAATCGAGTTCAATATTCTAAGGAATTTTCTATATTATGACCCCTGCTGTCTTCATGCTGAAAAAATTGTTCCAGACATGACACTACTGTGCAGACGTGCCTATTGTATATCACATAATACTCCATTTCACTGTGTCAAACCTTTTGTCACCTCTGCAGCCTACACTAGAAATGTTTTAGGGTAGGTCAGGGTAATCAGGGACTTCGCTATATATATTTATAAGTGTATACAATATATATATGAAAGCAGTCTTGCAGCTGTCAAAGGTAATGTCCTGTGATTGCTATGAAAGTTAAAGTTGAACTCCATGCAGATATAAAAGACAGAATATAATGAAGCTCTGTATTCATTAACACATCAGTAATTTTTTTTTTTTTAATGCTAGTACCTGAATTTAACTAGGTTTTAGCCTATTGCAAACCCTGGTAGTGCAGAGCTCAACCTTGGAGAGGGAGAAGCAGCACAAGCTCAGATGTTTTTAGCAGTGCTGGCGAATGCTTGTTGGAAAGAGAAAACAGAACAACACAGGGATGAGCTCATTAGTCTACTGCTTCCCATTTCATTGTCCAATCAAAGGCTGGGGGAGGTGAAGACCTGCAAGTGTTACTTAACAGCACCAGAAAAAAATGAGGTATGCTGCCCTGCCAGACAGGACTCTGCTGTATGCAAGATCTCTGTAAATCTGAGAATGGGGTAGACAGAAGTGCAAATATTTTTGCATGTAGAACAGGAAGACATATCAACATGTGGCATTCAGGGAGGTGTTTCAGGTTTGCTTATGTTGATGTCTGATGCAATTTGAATAACTTACTCATGGTAAGGAATCGGATAGACAATCAGCCTAGCTTCATGTCTTTAAAATGATCACAGTTTACATTTGACTGGCAATGTTGTTTACTAAGGTCAAATTCTACAACTACAATAAAGCTGTGGCCTTGCCCTCTTCCAATTTAAACTGCTCTGTGCCTTTATTTTAAAGGGCAAGGTTATTTAATGGTATGAAATTATTATTCCTGTGCATCTCAGCAGTCATGCTTTATCATACAATGATACATAATGCACATGTATCGTAAACATGCTGTATTCAAGCGTGTATTTCCACTAATTCAGGTTAATGTATTTACCAGCTATGCACAGATGTTCACTGGGTATGTATCATCTAATCTTGGAAGAAGACATTATTATATATTGCCTAATATCTCCAGAGTCTACCCTTTTACATTCCCTGTCAGTGGGCAAAAAAATGATGCAGCAAGCTCATATTCCCAATACGCTTCATAAGAATAGCTGGTGAAAAATAAAATTTTGCAAGAAAAACACAGGGCAAAACGCATTTCCCTAAATCAAGGAAGTGGGGTATAATAGGAACAGGCACATGGCTAAGGAATTCATGTTTCTTGGAAGTAATAACTGAAATCAAGTCATGGCATCACATACAGAGCATACACAAAAGATGGCATGATGGCTAGATGCAATTGCAACAAGGGTCACAGATGTAGGTCAAGCTGATCCTGGGAGCACAGAGGAATGCGCTGTTATATCATTAAATTCCAAGAAAGCAATAATATCAAGGAGAAGTTGACAAATTCTGGAGCGTGTATCCAATTACCGTAAAAATCTCCTATTGTTAGATTCTCCAAAGTGCTGTTATTCGTTTTGACCGAAAGCTATATTTAGGTATAACCAACAAATAAAGTAAAGATTAATTACATCTCCGGCATTGAGGAACAGTCCTGCTTACGTTTTATCCTGATTGCAGCAGATATGTAGAGGGTAGTCTATATGTAGAATAATTAAGGGCATCCGGATTACAGTTAATTGAAGCCATTGGGTCCAGTTTATGAAATCCAATGAAGAATTGGCCCATTGCAACAGATTATATTTCTGCTCTTTTCCCAGAGCAATTTCGAAAATTAGAACTCAGCCCAGGTTGATGTGGATGTTGGTACTGAGGTATGAAAACTGCTCTTGCACATACACGTTTATTTAGGTGAAGTAAAACGAGGCATTTGATTAAAGTGATACATTAGCTATCACTTTAGATTGACCCTGCTAGAATGATGCCTGGTCCTAAGGCTGCTTTCGCATTATCCTTCACTGTAACCCCAATGCTATCTCTCCGTGGAACACTAACATTAACTCCCTGTTAGCCAAAAACTAATACCTGTATCCCTTGCACTAGCCTTCCCGGTAACTCTAACACTAACTCTCCCTGTACCCCTCACACTAACTGTTTGTGTATCCCTTCTGTGTAACCTCAACACTAACCCTACCAGTGACCCTAATACTAACCCTCCTTATAACACTAACCCTCCTTGTAACCCTCACACTAATCCTTTATATAAACCTAACATTAACTTTTCTGTAACCCTCTCTGTAACCCTAACACTGACAGTAACCCTTCCTGTAACCCTCAAACTAACCTTTTTTATAACCCTAATACTAACTTTACATGCAACTCTAACAATACCCCTCCCTGTAACCCTCATGTTAACCTTCCTTGTAATACTACCAGAAACCCTTCCTGTTGTTATCTCACTGGTCTTTCCTCTAACATTTACACTAACCCCAACAGTAACCCTTTCTCCAAACCTAACAGTAACCCTTCTTGCAATCCCAACATTAACCTTTGTTGTAACCCCAAACCTAACCTTTTCTATAACCCCAACACGAACCCTCCCCATAACCTCAATACTGATCCTCCCTGTAATACTAAGGGGTCCATTCACTAAGCTGCCAAGTGAATGACCGACCTGAAGTGAAGTGAGCCGAACACTGTTCGGCTATTCACTTCAGGCTGGTACGGCTGATTTCAGCCGTATATCGGCTGAAATCAGCCGTACATCGGCTTGCTTCGCATGGCTTCGGGTCGGCCGAACATGCACAGCATATTCGGCTGATCCGAAGTGCAGAAGTAGTTCGACTCAGCTGATCCAACATCTGGATCGGCTGAGCCGAACCACCGGCAGGCTACTCACTGCTGTTCGGCCAATTCTTATAGATGCCGAACAGCAGTGAGTGAATAGCCGAATGCCGCTGAGCATTCAGAGGGACCGAGCAGAGCAGACCGAGCTCCGCCCAACAGTTTTCTATTGTCCGGCGGTTCTGGTGCTGTAAAAAAAATAAAAATAAAAAAAAATCTCCCGGGCGCTCTGGGAGCCTTCCGCTCCCGGCCGCCCAGGAGATTAAGTTTCACATATATCCTATAAGTCTCTGCACTAGGGACCAATCGTACCGCAGTCTAAAATACCAAAAGTGAATTCCCAGCTCCTGAATTGACTGCTTTCCATCTAAAGACTAACCATGCAAACTGGCTTTTACTTCTAATGCTTCTCTTTGGAGAAGGCTATTTGCATACATTTCCCAGTGAGCATATGGCTACTATAGGAAAAGAGGACAGATCTCCTTCAAACACTGTTGATCAATAAAGATCATTGTTCAGTATAAAGATTATACTGAATGAGAGAAGTATTGAACTTCCTCGCTTCATCCTTTTTTCTAATGTGCAGTGAAACTGGAATGATAAAATGTTCTTTCACTGGGGTGTTAGTTTAGAGCATGGACTACTTTAGCTATAAGGTAGAGAGCAGGGACACAAATATTTATGTGTTTCAAAGAGCTCACACATATTATCAGACTACAAGTGATCATGTGTGTGCCTGCTCTGGCCTATTCCTCCAGTGGCCCAGTTCGAGACTGCATGCATGCCACATGATGATCTATTGGGTGCGACTGAAAATCACATCATGTGCCCCCCCAGCACCCATGCCTTAGGTTGCCTATACCTGCTCTAGTGAGGTGTGTCAGTAACATTAGTTATAGCATCTAGGATAAGCTGCACATCTATTGCAAATCAGACAGCTTGTCAGTCAGCAAAGTCTATGCATTGTCTTGTTTATTTTTGACCTCTTGCCTACTCTCTTTGGTAATAAATGAATGTGCTGTCAAAAAAGTCCAAAATTCAGTTTTCCCATTTGTACAGGTGCTTAGATAATAATAGAAGGTTAGCTGGGCCTAAGTGTAGGAAATGCTCACCCTAGCCAATAGAACAAATGAGCTTGTCATCTACAGCTTGATTTAGAAAAAGTAGAAAATATATCCTTTGTGTTCCTAATCCTTTAACGGAATGCATCAACAATGTTATTTTCTCCCGGCTGCAAGTTTTATTAGAGATGAACTTAAAGGTTGGGTTGAGTGAATTCAGGTTTTTACAGATGTGCTGGCTACAAGATGTGTACAGACCTGACGGTAGACATCAGTTGTGTCAATCAATACTAGTCTGCGGGCATGTGAAACAATTGGATGGTGATAAAGGTGGCAGAGCACAGTAAAAGGGCAACATAATTGTTGATATCGTAAAGGAGCAAAAACAGCTGCCACTTCAAGGAAAATTTTACTGTATGGAGGCAACCACTGCAGACTTCTTATTGCTAGCTGCCTGGCTGCAATGCTCACTCTCTGGCTTCAATACTTTTCTAGTCACTAGACCAGAACAAATATTCAGATCAAGAGCCCCCTACTCTACTGTAACTTTCTTGACCTTCATGCTTTTTAAAGCTCGTGGTGTTAAATTTAAAATAAACAGTGACATCCAGTCAACTAGTAATTTTTTAGTGGGAACTAAACATTGCCAAGTTTTATATTCTCTCACTGCAGGTTTCTATTATTTTTTTATATATACAAATAACACAAAATAAGAACTTAAATAGAAATACATGAGATTGACCAGTTGGTTCTCGTCTCTCATCAAATCCAGCCTTTACGGGGGTACAAATTTCCCCAACAGATACCTTCTGGTCAAACCATATGCCGGCTGTGACAATACTGGCTCTTTGCAATCTGTGTATGTTTTATTAAAACAGCAACAAAAAAGGTGTTAAAACCCAATTCCTACAGCAACAGCATGTTTTATAAACCAAGTTTTACAAGAAAATCCCCCAGAGAATAAGGAGTTACTCCAAACAATAATTAACTGGTTTATGATACACACATAATGCTTCATAATCAAATGTCTGTTACAAGACAACTGGGGTCGGCCATGTATTAGACATGTGCACTGCCAAAAAATTTGTTTCGTTTCGTTTTAAATTCGGATTTGTGTTATTTCATTTTTCGGGGATTCGGGTGTGAAAGTCAATTCGGATTCGGAATTCGGATTCGGACGAAATTTGGTAGCGGTAGTTCGAAAGTTCGTTTCCTGTTCTTATTCGTTTCTTATTCGTTTCTTATTTGTTTCGTTTGTTCGTTTGCAGCAAAGTGACATTTGAGGGGGAAAAAATGTTTTTCTCCTCTAATGTCACTTTGCTCCAACGAACGAAACGAATAAGAAACTAATAAGAACAGAAAACGAAACGAACGTTCGAACTACCGCTACCGGATTTCGGAAATGGAAATTCGGATTCGTTTGCATTCGTTATGTCTGTAATTCGGAATTCGGATACATCCGAATGTCCAAATTTCTGAAAATTCGTCCGAATTTCGCTTCGGAATGAAACGAATCGAATATGTCTACCATGCATGTCATAGCAGGAGGATGCCAAGTGCATTTTTATATTTTAGTCATTTTAGAGTGCATCTATGGTCAAAACTTAAAATCATCTATTCATTTCCACAATGAATTTCATTTATTTCCAAGCTACTCCTACTAATCTGAATGCTCTTGACGTTTATAAACTCACTTTTAAAAGAACCACACATTTACTTCCTTGAATGCATGGACACATATTCACTGTGCACTGTGTATATGCATTGCTGTGTCACCCATTTCAGAGAACCTGCATTTTGAAATACAGAGATGCTGAAGAGGAGTTTCAGGAGAGACATCCTCACTGCTTGCAGGCTGCAAGGCACCATGGGATATGCAGTGCTTAGAAATAGAAAGTAAAGCAAAGGAATGAGAAGCAGCAAAGCATGCAGGGAACCCAGGTAGTTATTGAAAGAAATAGCTGGCAAATAGGCAACACTTACAACATGAAAGGGGATGTTTAAAGTCAGCTTATATTGGATTGTCGAAAATACCTATCACTTGTATTTCTATCACAATGATGATGTTTTAAACAGAAACTGTATGCTGTGATGTTAGATTTCCTTTAAACAATTAAAGAGTTAAATCAAAAAGTAATTTCTGGTGGCAAGTGAGCTGCTATTACTATTTGGGTGAGTCAGAAGATTCACCCAGCCTACCCTTACTTAGAGTGTATGTAAAGGCTTTTTTAGGGATCATAGGAGAGGGTTTGGCCCTTTGTCAAGTTTTTATTGCTGTCTGTGTTTCCAATGGGACAACTCATCTTATATACAACCTGGTGACCATTGTCACCGAGACAGGGAGTGATGGAAAATCCAAACATTTTGAGATTTCACCAGAACAAGAGCTTAGGGAAAATCAAGGGAACATCTGTTCTGGTGATCAGTCTCTACGATGGGGATTTCCATAACTTTGGGGAGTCAATTCCTGCTGTCTCCAGGATACGAAGAAAAGGGAAATCTCAAACAGCAAAAAGATAACCTGATAGGGGTTTTAATCTCTAACTATTTTAAAACCAGAAAAAGATTTGGCATTACTTAAACTTTAGGTTTTATGCAACCCATAAGTGCACTGTTTGGTCTACTCCTTACAACCTATGCTAGGAAATGTCATCTCTGTCTCTAGTTCATAAATCATCAAACAGATAGAAAGTTCCATGGCATGTTTGTACCACTACTGATGAAAGGTCAAGCAGCAGTGATATGCGTGGAGTTTCACTCCATCAGTTCAACTGTATTGGGCGCTGTGAAGTTCTCCGGGGAGACAGCACCATGTGATCATATAGGTTATTTATAATTAGACTCATTATTTATGGAGTATTCTATATTTACTATATTATATGAAATATTAATATGGTATATTTACTATAACCTTGTATGTATCTAGGAGGGGGGCTGATTAAGTTAACTGAGGCAGAAGTCAATTACAAAATAATAATCACCATCTGCATAATACATCTCAGTGTACTGGCCGAGTGGTGGACATTTTTCTTTTTATTGTATTTGGTACATGTAAATTGTTTGCTGGCTTTAGTGGACCGGCTAGGTTTCTCCTGCAAGGAGAGAAATGAGTAGCTTTTGGATAAGCTTGGTCTCATTTTTTTAATATGTCTCCCACTGTTTGTACTGTCATATACCACAGTAGTACTGTACTAACCAGTCACCATGCAGGTACCATATATACAAAGTATCTGCACTAAGAGATCTGCTTTTATTTTAAAGTGCCTTAGATTGGTCCTCTTTACTAGCAGGACTGAGTGCCAGTGAATTGTGTGTTGTATTCTGCACTTTGAAGCAAATTCATTCTCCCAGTTTTTTTGTATTGTTGGAGGAAACTACTGAGCCACCCAGCTATAGCATTAAGCATTCTCAAGGGTGATATTATTATGGAATTCTTAGAAGAGAGCCCTGAGTTTACATACGATAGCATCTCCTGGGATAGCTTTAAAGAAATATCAAAGAACAAGAGTATACAACAGTGGCCTGCATCACTGTATTATACATTTCAAATACAACATGCTTCTGACTTGTAGTTTTCCATTGGCACACCTGAATTACTTACATTGTTTATACATTTGAATGGAACAGTATGATGTGGATCTTTGGGTGAGATTCCTATAATCCTTACCTAATGATGTCTGTTTAAAACAACAATCACTCATCACTGAGACTGTTATAAAGGTGTAGGAGTTTTAATTTGCTAACAATATGATTTGAAGAGTTCAGTACCTCTGCCACCCAACATCCCTATCTATGGACAGATATTTATACTTTACATTGAGCCTTTATAATTATCAGGCCTCATGCTACATCGTTCAGGCCCCGTGATAACATTACCAGCCACCAGTGACTTTTGGGAATGATCCAAGTCTACTCACATCACTGCTGTAACATCCATAGGTCTTCCATATTGATGGGTTTGCTTATATGTCATTGCTATGCACCATCTTTTGAGGTATTGATCATGGCATCCATAGAACATTTATGTTAGAACTATAGAAATAATGATAATTCTAACACTTCAGAATACGTAGATTCAGTTGTTCCCCAGAGACAGTAAATTCATTTATAGGGCTTAAGGAAGAAATTATCTTTATCCCTTTCTGTCTCATAGTAGGAAACAGCAGGAAGGGGTGTAATGTGCCAAGTGGCTTAGTGAAATTGATTTTATGTGTGATCAGTAAGAAGCTGTAGTAAAAAATTGTGTCATGCTGGGAGCATTAAGTGGTTTATGAGAATCCCAGTATGTGCTTTATCTGAATATTCTGTAGCAGTTGTGAGCCACGTAAAAGTCACCCCTACTTCCTGCCTTCCTCACTATTTTTATCTTCTATTCAGTCCTTCCTTCTTTTTCCTTCCTCCCTCTCCTCCATCTTTCATTTTATATTTTCCTTTCTTCTTTTTATCTCCCTTCTTAAAATTTTCCCTCCCATTCTGCCTTCCCTCTGTTTCTTCATCCTTATTTTTTTTCTCTCTCTTCCTTTTCCTTCCTTCCTATCACTCTTCCATCCTTCATTCCTCTTTTTCTCTCTTTCCTTTCCTTCCTTCGTTCCTTCCTCCTTTCCCTCCTTCTTTTCTTCAACTTTTCTTGCTCTTTTCTTTCTATTCCTGTTTCTTTTTCCCCTTCCTTTTCTTCCATACTTCATTCATTTTCTTCCTTCCTTTCTTTGTCTCTTCTTTACACCTTCCCTTCCATCCTTTCACTCTGCTTCTCCATCCTTCCTTCCCTGTCTTTATTCCTTACTTCATTTCTCTGTTATTCTGTTTTCTTGCTTTTCTTCCTTTTTCTCTCCCAACCTTCATTCCACTTTCTCTTTCCCTTTTCCTCCTTCACTCCTTCCTTCCTCTTTTCTCTTTCTTCTTTCCCTTTCTTCATTTATCTTTCTCTCTCTTTCCTGTTTCCTACTCTCCCTTTCATCCTTTGTTCCTCTTCTCCTTATGTTCCTTCCTTCCTTTCTTCTTTCCTTTCTTCCCTCCCTGCCTCCCATCCTTCCTTCCCTCGCTCTCCCTCTCTTTCTTGAATTCTAAAGAACCAGAAGTGAAGGAAAATGTCTTCAATGGGACACACCACTGACAGACATTCTAACTATTTCCTACTTTTGTCTTTAGATATACTTTAATTGCGAGCCATTTTTTTTTTTTTTTTACATTTCTCAATGCAGTAATGGCATGGCTTCAGTTGCTATGATAACAAAACTTCCTGTTCTTTTTTAGACATATTTTTGTTCGCACATTTTTCTCAGATAGAAACTATGTGGGACTCTACTTCTGTTGGAAATCACAATTTGGGGGCATTTTTTTTTTTTTTTTTACATTTCTCAATGCAGTAATGGCATGGCTTCAGTTGCTATGATAACAAAACTTCCTGTTCTTTTTTAGACATATTTTTGTTCGCACATTTTTCTCAGATAGAAACTATGTGGGACTCTACTTCTGTTGGAAATCACTTTGTTCATGTCCGGGGTGATTCCAATTAAATTGGTGCAAAATGATCTTTAACAGAACCTCCTATCAAAGACAGGAACGTCGAATGCAAAGATTTTGTTTGAAAAGGGCTTATTAAGTTCTGCGAGGAAATGGCAGTTTGACACTTTAACGCAGGGTGTAATAATAATGCTTTAGCACAGTTTTCTTTATTAAATATGATGTGTTTGCTTTACCATATTCAGTGATGGTAAATATAGAATCTGTTGATACTGTGCAATTGTATCAACACCAGTGGTATGATAGTGGGAGCCATTGATGCAGCTGTAGTTACGCATTTATGGCCAATTGATCCCAAGGCATGACTGACATTTGTCTAATGAGGGGGCCTCATGTTTCTCCTGCCATTCAGGGCTATAGGTACAGATCAGTGGACACCTCTACATTCAGAAAGAACACTAAAGAACACAATTACACTTTCCTTTGAAACCTTAATGCCATTGACTTTTTGTACTGTTTACTTTGCAGCCTTGATGTTAACCAATTTTATTTTAAAGTAAACCTCTACCTTCTAAACCAAGGCAACTAAAGCAAAAGGTTGAATTGATATCCCAACCCAGGCTGTAGTAACACCAATGGCAGCAATCCTTACTTTCCAAAATAAAAAATCATGGCTTAATAGGATGCAGCCAGTGATTGGCACTAACACAGGCCAGAGCGGGCACATACGTGATCACCTGTAGTCTGATAATATGTGTGAGCTCTTTGAAACACATACATATTTGTGTCTCTGCTCACTACCTTCTAGCTAAAGTAGTCCATGCTCTAAATCAACACCCCAGTGAAAGGAACATTTTATCATTCTAGTCCCACTGCCCAACCCCATCCCTTCCCAGGCTGTAGTAACACCAATGGCAGCAATCCTTACTTTGCAAAATAAAAAAACATGGCTTATTAGGATGCAGCCAGTGATTGGCAGTAACTGAGAAAGGGGGTAACTAGAGGATAGGATAACTAGACCTGAGAACAAAGATGAAATATATTGCAGCCTACCAGTCCTTAGATGTGGTGGCTAAGTTAGTTACAGGGATATTCACAAAAGGGTGAAGAGTTTGGAGAAGGAAGGAGAAGTGAACAATCTATGACAACATAGCTGCACTGGAAAGTGAGCTGAAGTGGAGAATTTTTCCAAAGCAGCTATTTTGTCCTAGACTGTTCACTTCTCCTGCCTTCCCCAAACTCTTCACCCTTTTGTGAATAACCCTGTTAGTTTTTTGTTTTTGTTTTTCAGGCTAAGAACATTTACAGCAAGCACAGGAAATACCCGTTGTTCTTGCCAGAAATGCTGTATCCATATTACTTCCTATGAGATGAACTGGAAGCAAGAATGTTATCTTTCCCACTCCCCATTTAATGGAGATGAACAAAGCCAGACACGTTTGAAGTCCAGCCTGGGCAGCTACCGTGGCTTCCTCCAAAGCCAGGGACAGTAACAGCATCATCTGCAGGATTACCAGGTGAAAATAAATGAGAAAAAAGCCTAAAAAAAGAAAGCCAATGCAGCCACTGCATCTAAGGACTACTGATAAGATGCATTTTGTAATCTTTAGGTTTATATACACGTTAACAGCACCTATAGCAATCAATGTTGTATCTTGTCCTCTCCCTACTTTTCTCCTCATTTCATAAAAAAAACACTTAGCACTTATGTACTACGGAAAAGATTGTAACACCTATTTAGGCTTGGTTATGTTCAGCGAGGGAAATAAAGATATGTGCTATTAGCTAAATGATGCCTCCGCAGCAAATTTATGGTATAATGAAATAATGATGCTTTTCCGATGTCTGGAAAAAATTTTAAGATTCCTTGGGCTGATGACTAAACAGTATCTGTCTAGCCAACCTGCCCCTGTAGGACGTTTTAAACCCATGGTCACTCAAAACTTTTTCTTTGTAGATAAAAAAAAATACAATAAAAGAAACAAGGAATGAAACGCATATAAAATGTGGTGTATATAACAAATGAAGGCCAAGGCTACAATAACAACTACAAAGATGTGCTTACTTAAAATAGAGTATGCTTCCTATAGGTGTTACAGTTCTGTTCTTTGCAAAGATTAAAGCTGAACTTCAGGCAGATATAAAGATTATTGCAGCTCTGGATTCAATAATATGTCTTTAAATGTGTTTGTTTTAAATGAAAGCAGTTACATTTGACTTGGTATGAACCTCTTGCAGTCCCTGTGCAGCAGACCTCAGACTGGGAGCGGGAGGGGTGTTACAAGGAGCCAATCAGTTTTGCTGCAGAGCTGATAGTAGGAGACAGCAGAGGGACAGAGAGGTTAGCTCATTAGTCTGCTGCTTTTCCTTTTACTGTCCAATTACAGAGTTGGTTGGAGAGGAGACCTGTAAGTGGTACTGAACGGCAGCAAATTAAAAACAAGCCAGACAGGGCTGGTCTGTATGACAGAGCTGTGTACATTTAAGCACTGAATAGACAGTAATACATATCCCTTTGCAGGTAAAAAGCCCCCTTATATATATTTCATCTGTGTATTTAGCTGTTTGCCTGGAGTTCATCTTTTAACAATCAGTAATGTTTGAGGTCTACTAGTCAATAAGTGAAAAAATCCATTGATATAATCTCATGGGTCTACTTGTAGGGATATTGTTGTTCAGTAAAATGCTTTGAATGGAAAGGATGGTGGAATCCTTTTTTTATTATTGATCATGCATTCTCCATACATTCTCTGGTAGACTACTGTTATCACTGTTATTGAGAATATTCACCATTTATAGGATTGTTCACACATGCATTTCTGATGCCCAGTTGTACTCTTCGTTTTCTACGCATGGCAAGACCAATCATAAACTGAGATACTTCTCATGCAAATATGACTACTTGTATCTCGGGTCTAGTATCAGGATTTGGTATTCCTGTAGATTCTTTGCAGGGATTGCAAACTCCAACCTTGTGTTGTCAGTTACTATCAGTAACCCCATTCCAGGGGCATAGCTGACTTTAGCTATGTGCAGCCTATTGGGTATATGGTGAGCTCCCAAGTTGGGTTGTTCACTCACTGCACAAAACAAGAAGGTATGAAGTGGTTCTGGTAAGGCCCATAACTTGCTTACCAGCACACTGGCACACCTTGTTAAGCTCTTTGTAAAAGAAGTTCATTGAGTAGTGGGGTTACCAGACAAAAGTTGGTGTTTACACCCCCTTTAGAAGAAACAGTGCTGGCAACATGCAATGCTTACTATACACTGCCAGCTTCTAACCTTCAGCCAGCAAATCAAGAGCTTCCAGCATGCAGGTACATCCTTCCTGTGATAATGTTGGTGCTTGGTAATTGGCCACTTAGACAAGCAGCACTGACACATGGTGGTCAAGAGAGGATCCTTAGCCAAGTGTAAGCTTCGAGAGGTAAGCTGGTGCTTACACATGTTTTTCTTTCTTCACTCCTGGCAATCCAACAAAGGGGTGAGGGAGTGAAAGGAACTCTAAGTATCTGGTGAGGCCAGCATTACACTGAACCCATTGCTTTGTCCTTTATGGACAAATCACCTTTTTACGTTAGAGTCAACTAAAGCTGTAAGTATTGATAAAAAAGGCAGCCATTAGACATGGAGGGCAGTTTGCAAAAAATGCTGTAAACACAGCACCCCAGTTCTGGGTCATGTGGCCTGATGCCACTGCCAACAGAAGAGTGTCTAGTGACATCAGTGTCCACAATTTATATCTTCTATAAATCATGGGAGCTAACATGCTTGCTTTATGACTTGTGTATCATGGGACCTGTTTCTACAGCTGACAGGTAGTTCAAGCAGAGTTTTACACTCCTACCCTCAATGCGTAATAGCTGCTTGTTTGATAAAAGCACACTTAAATTCACAGTTTAGGTCTTCTTTCATTTGTGCAGTACATAAAGCAAGCTCTGCCTGTCAGAATTAGTTACAGAGATTGACAATGACAAATCTTTGATCCTTCCTTACCCTGGCTGAATACCAAGTGATGAGAGGCAGTACAGATATCATTTACTTGATATGTACTCATCATTACTTTGCTATTCCTGGTTAGGAAAACATGTAATGTCCCCTTTTTGGTGTAAAAATAAAATGTCAGATTTCCATAAAATTTGCAGTATAATAGTACTGAACTGCATGACTTTAAGTTTTCAGCGGGATATTGTATGTAAACAATCCATGTAGACAGAACTGGCTTTTGACTAAATTGAATTGTACAAAGCTATTCATGCAGTTTGTATGCTGTATGTAATTTCTTTATAACATACTTGCAAACACCTCCAGATCAAGTTTGTAAGAAGATACATAATGACCTTGATTCTCTATAATCATTTTGGATTAAATTTAACTCCTCCTATGTCAGAAGTCCTGCCCAGTTTTAGTGGAAGTCACACCAATGAGACTCCAAAAACCAGAAGCATTGGCAAGTTACACAGAAAACATACACCATATGTTGAATGAGGCTGACCCAAGGGTAACGACATACACCATATGTTGAATGAGGCTGACCCAAGGGTAGAGCTGTATTTGTTCTGGCATGGCAATTTAAAACCAAGAACATGGTCTCTATATGGTCTGTGCTTTCATTTTATTTTTTATTTCTTTATTTTTAAGAATTTAAAAAGTCACATTAAAATCTTGCATTGGCACCAATAGAAGCATCTTTTAGTTTTTCAAAAAGTTACAATTAAATGTGTTTCCATTTTCTTGATGTTATGTCATCCTTTGTCACAAGCTAAACCATTTGATAGAATCTAAAATGGCCATAAAACATGTTAAAATATGATATAATTTTATGAAAATGAGATCCCTTAGGATTCATTTTATGTCATTCTTGAAGGTGCTCCTACTGTTCTGATCTATCTAAGAAACGGTGTCCTGATTTACATTTGGAGTAAAATTTGGTAATCTAGGTGTATATATGCAGAATACAAATATTGTTTTTAGCTATTATACAGCTCTGCCCACTGGGAACCAGGAGCCATTCAATCCGTAAATATTTCCATGCTATTTTATACTGTGATTTCATGCAGATGAAGTGCATGAAATCAGCATGACAAAATGCAGATGTGTGAACAAGACCTTGGGTCATTCCTCCTCAGTAAACACACTTACTGTATAATACATGTAAGTGTACATATAGTCGCAATTATTTATTTGTCGGTCTTAAAACGAGTTAATAAATTGGACGCTTACAAATGTGGCTTCTTCTTCCCATGACTAATAATGAAGTTGGTTTCAGGCTGGCTAGCAATTATTGAATATGTCAATGCCTCCCTTTTACCTAGCGGAGAATTTAAATCGAGGGAGACAGCCTTTCCAGCTGAGAGAGAAACAACTACGACGATTATTTTTTATTCACAAGGGAGTTTTACCATGACTGACAACACGAGAGGGAAGAATTCTGCATTTGCCAATTACTGTCTCTTTAGCATTAGGGATTTTTTGGCTGCTTATATTGGCATTTGACCTGTGGACGGTTGAGAATAGCTCGGAAGTGTCTGAAATGTAATACAGTCTGCCAAGTCTCACTAAAGGTCATCTTACTGTTCCATATAAACAGTCGAATAGTAAATAGGTGTTTCATTGGATAACAGTTTTCAATATGGGAACACACTATGATGGTTTACAATATATATAGTTCAATTGAAACACATTCCTACGCCATGGATATCTAGGGAATTAGTTTATTTATCGCCTACGTTGTAGGGGGTGGTGGCAACCTTTTGGGTGGGGAGCAAACACAACCAACTAGCCCTTCTAATGGCAGAAAATGTAAAATGCAAATATTGTCATGTTGCCCTATTGATTGCTGGTCATGGTTGAAAGAAGGTTGTTCTCAAAAGAAAAAGTGTATGGTGACCCACCTTTTCATATATTTTAGCATTATATTCCTTTGTGCGGAATAAGGGGACCTGCTGAAATGAAAGTGAAAGTGTTTCTGCTTTAAATTTGAGGATTAATTACTCCACAGTGCTTGCAGCTACATAAGTAAGTAATGGCTTGTATTAAAGCTTATTTACTGCTTGTAACAAATATGTAAATGAATGAATAGTTTGACCACAGTTTCTCTATAAATCATGACTTTACTACCAGTAAAATACATATTCAATAAGAGATGACAGTGTAAAATGCTGTCTCTGTTATTGGTTAAATAAGACTGCCTATTTGTGCTATCATGTTGTAGAAGATCAAATCTTGGGATCCATTCATACTCAGAGTGGACTAAACTCAAGAGTTAAATCTTAAAAATGCATTTACGTACCCTAACGATTTACAAAAATGTGACTTATTTGTACATCACTTGGCTGCAGATCCTCAAATCATCTCTGAATTACTGCTGACACTGTCCTTCCTTCTGGAAGGTGGCTACTTTTGTTCCCCATGGTCCCTGTGTGTGTTGTAAAGTAGCCACCACTTCAAGCTCGCTCCGGTGATGGACTACAATCTCAATACAAATTAGTGAACTAAGCATGAGATTGTAACCCATCACGGGAGTGAGCTTGGAAAGTCTTGCCAATGCAGGGCAACATGTTCACATTATTGATGACCCCCCACCAGCTGCAAACACCTTCCTTTTTCTCCCCAATCAATCTGTTCAGTTGCTAGAGGCAAAGATGGAAAGCCCTGTGAACACAGATTTGAGGACTCTCTCCCTTCCCCCATGCCACAGCAATGGGTACCCGAATGGCCAACCGCCAAACAACTGTGCTGTCACCTGGGAGGAAGAGAAGTGATTGGCATACTCCCGTATACGCAGCAATATCTCACTTTGCTCTTTGCAGCTGAATGGAGGGGTGAGAGAGAGAAGGTGAAGCTGAGTATATGTTGCTGGTGCTGGTAAGGCTGCCATTTAAGTGGCCCTGTTGCTTTGCCCTGAAATTCAGAAAATTCTGAGGAGTTCACAAACCTTTTCTCATGACTGCACATTCCTTTTCCATAACACGTTATTGAGCTAGGAAATGTTATCACAGTAAAAATACTGTTTAGATACCATTTTTCTGGTTTCCATAGAGTAAGCGTTGCTTTCTCTTTAGGTAGAAAATTGTTACATAAGTCATATTGAGGAACATGACAGCACTGTGATGTCTAAAATGTTAAGCCCTGGAACAATGCTCATACATTTTACTGTCAGTTTGGAGGGAAGTAAATGCTGCCAGATATAGAGGAAATACTTTATTTAAGGAATATATCCTACAGAGGCAGCCTATCTGCAGGTTTATGGGTTTTGTGAAATTAGAACCTCAATCTTGCTTATCTAGCTGGTGTCTGACTGTGAATGCTGGGAGATTTGGCACAGCAAAAGTAGGGAAGATGCAGTTAGAAAAATGTGATATGATGGAAAACAACAAAGCATGGGGACGTTGCCAATATTTTAAGACTTTATATCGTTAAGACAGGGATGAATATGTGAATAGCAAAGGTGACACCAAACTGTATGTACATATCCATTATATCCATTATACCAATAAAAAACACAGCTAGAGATAAAGGAAAAGTCTCCATTATGTACAATGTTTACCCAAAATACCTTCCAGGTGCAGCATAAGAGACAGATCTACACGTGTGTATTTGTAATAATAAGGCTTGCTGTTAGTGCTCACTATGAAAAGGAATCTATTCAAGAACACTGAAGCCCAAACTTTTTTTTACATTTTGGATAGAGCGGACAGGGGTTAGAACACCTATTGGGTTTTTATTGCTGTCTGGGTCCTCGTTAGGGAGATTCACCTAACTTATTTGTCCTGGTGACCCTTTTCACTGAAAGTGAAAGAAAATCTCAAATTTTAGGTTGTCACCAGAAACGGAAAAGATGAGAAATCTTCCAATGTGGGCCTGGCTGACAACCAGGGATTTTACTCACTTTGGTGGGACTTTCTCTTATTTCCTGTTGTGGTTATCAGACAGGAAGTGAAGGGAAATCTCCCCAACAGAGCAAAAATGGCAAAAAAAAAGCTGACAAGGGTTATAACATTATCCAAAGCAAAAAAAAGGTTTGGCTTCAGTTCTACTTTAAAGCCTCTTTCTGTTCAAAACTGAAAATAGCAGTGTATTGGCAATAATGTTACTTATTCCTATGCACCTTCTGCAAAAAAAAACATAATCATGACACATGCAATAATATCCTATCTCCAAATCACTGTGCCCTATCTGTTGCATCACTAGGACTGCTCGCGTTTGCTTAATCATTATCTGCACAGGGACCGGTCCTATGACCTCCTCCATTCTCAGCACTGTTGTGTTTATGTAATCCTATCGACGTGAAGAAAGTTGTGGGTAGGATTATTACAATTCCACTTTCTTACGCCTGCCTTCCCCGAAGACGCTAGGAATCATGGGACAAAATTTCTTGTTGCCATCAATCACAACAAATTGCCAGCAATTAACAGCAATTTGTAGCTAATGATGTAATCACTATAGTCACCAGCCATGTGTAGCTAGTGGTGTGATCAGTATAGTCACCAGCTATTTGCAGCCAGTGATGTAATCACTATAGTCACCAGCGATCTATAGTCACCAGCGATTTGTTGCTAGTAAGCAATATTTTCGGGTCAGACTGAAACTTCTGCATTGTTATGTTAGCATTCTCTCCTTCAGCGATTTGTATCTGGTGAATCCAGAGCGATTGTCACTGGTGAGCTTGTTGCCTATATGACAAGAGTCACCGGCACACCGACTGTGATATAACTCTGTCCTTTATTGACGAAAGTCCAACATATCACAAAGCAAACAATGTTTCGGGTCCACAAACGGTCCCTTTATCAGTCAAACAATGTGACCTACACACATTGCGTGCCTGATGTAGGAACCCTCGGTGGCCCTGAAAAGTTGTTTGCTTTGTGATATGTTGGATTTGCATCAATAAAGGACCGAGTTATATCAAAGTCAGTGTGCTGGTGACTCTTCTCTATATTACTTGTGATTGCGCGCATCCGCTTGCCACTGCAGCACCCACCACAAACTTTGGGAGCTACCAGTGCCTATATGAATCGTTGCACAAAGGATTTCTTTAGCAGGAAACTTAAAAAAAGAGGATTGCTGCAAATAAATTGCACATCTGGCATGGCCATTAAGTTGATCGATTTTATCTGAGTACAGGTTCACTTTAACCCAGGCCACAGTTCTTCAACAGCTATCTTCAACAGCTAGATCAGCTATCTTGTCCTGTTGACAATGATCGCCTTGAGTTAGGTCAAGCACAGTCCGGTTATTTCATTGATTAAAATCAATACTTGTCATATAATAAAAACTATTATCTCTTATTGAACTTTCTCAGTGTTATATTTGGTGTCCGATATGCCCAACTACCGAGTCCATAATACCAAATACAGCATGGAAAAAGCTAAAGTAAAAAGGACTTTTGTCAGCATAAACACAGCCTAAAATATCTAGTCACGGATAAAAGATTGATTTTTCACAGTTCTTAGAAGGAATTTTGTCTTCTGGCATTTCTTTTCTAGGTTTATATTTCATAAATAATCACAATCATTCTTAAAATATTTTTTAATTATCTATCACCGTCTTACTGGGTGACATTGATGTGACGAGGTGTACTGATGTAGGTCAGTCTCCAGTGGCAGACAGATCAATACAGTCTCACTTTTTTGGTATGAAGCTTTAATACAGTGACGGAAAATTCTTGATGGAGAAGGCAGACAGGAGAGGCGGTAAAATGTTACGGGAATAATGTAACTTTTCTCACAAATTGCTCTTGGTGAGATCAGGCATATTGTTGCCAGCAGAGATGAAAAGGAATATTCAAATGGTAAATCATTTACATTTATACTCATTATAGTTTTGTCCTAGTTGTGCAAACTTACTGCCAGTGGCCTTTATTTTCAGAAAGCAAACATAGTGGATCTATACACGTACTGAAGAGGATGTGTAAACTTGGGTTTTAAATGAAGTCTGCCACAAAGCACAAAGATAAACACGGAATGTTATTTGTTCAATGGATGGAAATGTATTAAAATTTTAAAGCAATATTAAACCCTGAAACTTTTTTTCAATAATAAATTCAGATCAAACAAACATACATGGCTCAGCAGAGCATTTCTTTCATTTTTGCCCAAGCACGTACAGTCATCATATTTCAAAACAGATGGCTCCAACTCTCTCAGCTGAGCTCCCCTGAACTTCCTGTCCAGTACAAGACCACCAGGAACAGCACCGTCTCCAGCAGCTTTCCATCTACTAGCTTGGAAAAGGGAGAAAGGAGAATGGGAGCCAGTAGTAGGGCAGTGGTTTGCCTTCCTGTACCTGTGTGTGTGTGTGTGTGTGTGAACACACACAGCTTACTAGCATACAGAAGGGTGGATTCATAGGATTCTGCAAGGGAAAGGAGTCACCCTAAAACAGGATATCAAAACCAGCGCTCAGGAGACCAGCTGATTCTGCAGGAAACTAACATTTTTAAACATCAAGAAGCAGCATCCATTGTACGTTTTCTACTATATTAGGCACCCCAAGGTGCAAGGGTCTGCATCATTACTGCAACTGTATTTAAAGCAGTACTGGTGGCAGCAGTTTCTTCTGGTGATGAGATCTTGGTTCTGCATGATTTTGGTTTGATATTTGCATGCTTCTGGTGCTGTGGCTCCTGGCGTAAGGTAATGAGCGTATGAAGCAGAATAGGGTTTAAATATTGGTGGGTGCTTTTTTAGGGCTTACTTAAGAGGTTAGGTCAATTTGTGCCTGAAGGGTGAAGATTTGCTTTTTTTACAGTGAACTTCTAGAAAACAAATTTTTGACATTTTGCCATTAAATCCTTTTCTTGGAGTTCACTGACACTGGGTCAGAAGGAATTCTATGGTGCATGGGTTATGCTGCCACCTAAAGAAAATTGGGCACTGACATCAAAAAATTGTTAGTCAGCCATTATAAACCCTCCAACTCCCATCATGGTTCAGTATGGTTCAAGGAGTACTCATGAGACAGAGGGATGGGACCTGTGCCCTTAAATGAATTCCAAGAAAATGATTTTACGGTTGAAAATCCTATTTTCTTAATTGTTAATTCGGGGCATAGGGTCAGAAGAAATTCTAAGATTTGTAGGATTTCAACAATCCCACCAAGAGGTGGACAACACAGCAAACAAAATGCTAAAAAGGTCTCCAGCATCCAGGTAAAACAGGGGCTGAGGTTTAACCATGTAGGTACTGTGTCAATAAGAAAAGAGATGCATACTTAAGCCTAAGAGTTATGTCAGTAGACTGAACCTCCATAGGCACCAGATCATCCAAAAAGGCTAGATTACACTCCTCGTCATCCTCAGCTGTATGTGCAGAAGCAAGGAATATCAGAGACAGACTGTGGAGGAGAAGGTGTAGAAATATGCTTGGAGAAATATATTGTGATGTCACTATGTGCTGCTTACTGTTTTTCTTGCTGAAGACTGAGCTGTACCTGGGGACCTGCAGTACAAGGATCTTCCTGCTTCTGCTTCATTAATTCTATATATCTATGCTTTCTTCACCTTCCTCCATCTACTGCTTCCTCATCATTCCCCCACCAGTCATAGGGAAGGGGGGTAGGTGGTATCTCTGCCATGAGCAAGCTTAGCCCTACTCCTCTACCATATGGCTGCCTCCTCACAGAGACACAGTGTAGGTCAAGCCATGAAAAAGATTAGCTGCAGAGAGCCCATTGGTAATACTGGTGACCACGTTCATATGTGGAAAAACTTGCAACCGCCCAGAAAGTCGCGCATGTAACTTTTCTCGCATTGCGTGTTTTTGCCCGTGCGTACGAACGCGCAGGTGTGAATGTTTCACATTGGAATGCATGACTTTTGTGTTTTGCGCGTTTCCGCTCATATTGATATGCGCAAAAACACGCAAAAAAAAACCTAGGTGTGAACCAGGGCTGAGTGTCACACCTATTATACCAGGTGCTAAAAGCACATGAATGCCATGTAGACCTATTTGTTTGTTTTTAAGCTGTCACGGCACTGAACTGGTTCTGAAACTTCTGTTGAGTACTTCAGACTAACACATTTCGGTGACCTCCGGGCTGATGAATGGCTTTACACAACACTTCTTTGCTTGGGCACCTCAGAATTGACATATCTAACCAAAGACTTATTTGTTTTCTATTCTGCCAGAGAGAAGCTGCCACAAAACGGGCCTATGATGGACATTAGTTGCAGCGAGCAGTGTCCCTGTTGTTCAAGACACTGGCAGAGGTATCATGGGTCATTTCTCACTAAACGAGGCTAAAACTTGACAGTCTCCTCTCAGACGGTTTCCTTTCTTGGCAAAATTAAAATAAATCAAGCACGCTTCTGGTGGATTTGTCGGATATTTGCAAAGCCCCTGACATTTCTAAACACTGATAAATGAGATTCCCCTTTCAGTATTTATTCCCTAGAATAAGCAGATCAGTCTCACTCTGCTCAGGAGGTACTATTCTCTGCTTTACAATGTGGCAATTAAAATAAATATATGTGTAGAAGTCTTAATGGATACAGCGTTCTGTTCATTTCCTCTGTGTAGAATAAAAGTAGCACATAATGTTTGTCATTACAGGTAAGAAGTAGTATATGGATGTTTCTATTTTTTCCTTTTTTATACAAATAAGTCTTTATAAAAAAAACCAAAAGGAATTCTGGGTAAACACCGGCTTTGTAATCACTCCTGCGGAGCTTCAAATGTTGACCACAACCACCAGCTGTGCTCTAATAATGCTATTCTGGTTCGGCCATTGCTTACCTCCTTTGAAAATAGTAGCTGCCTGACATTTTCTCATTGACAAACCCCAAAGAAACTATGGGAGGACTGGGAATCTTTGGCCTGAGAGGCAAAGATAACTGGCCATCCCCTTTCATGCTAGAAACAGAATTCTATGGGCTAAAGAAAGTGTACTGCGGAAAGTGTTTTCCGTGGTGTCACAGTGACTGGTGAAAGTTGGGCGATACTAAAGGACATGATTTATAGTGGCACACCTTCACACCTTCCTACATCCTTCCTACATCAGCTTCCTTTGCAGCTCTTGGCATTCGACCACATGATATCTCAGACGCTGCGACTGCAAATATGAATAGGGAGCAAAAAGCTATATTTATTTATTATAAGTATTTATATAGCGCTAACAATTTATGTAGCGCTTTACACATTCACGTCACTCCCTGCCTTCAAGGAGCTTACAATCTAAGGTAATGATCTCACATATATACATACAGGACCAATTTAGACAGCAGCCAATTAACTTCCAGAATGTCTTTGGAGTGTGGGAGGAGACACAAGGCAAGAAGAGGGAGAACATGCAAACTCCTTGGAGATAGTGCCCTGACTAGGATTTGAACCTGCCATAAGCTGCCATACGCTGCCATACGCTGCCATACACTCCAGCATTTGTCACTCACTGCCAGTCACAATCTGATCAGCCCAAAATATCTTAATAATACCAACCTCAGGGGCAAATGCCTGCTGACCACCCCATCCATGTTCTCCCCTGGAATAGGCACACTTTGACTGAAGCCGGATCCCTGAATGAAATGCATATTATGGCTCAGTGACTAAGAGAGGATTTTAAGTAACTGAACTGCAAAGAGAGTCTGGCAACAAGCATTTTTAGAAAATGTCAACAATAGAAGTCACTGAGGGGAATTTATCAAAACTGGAGCAGACAAAATCCAGAGCAGCTGTGCACAGTAACCAATCAGCTTCTTTTGTTCATTTTCAAATCTTAACTGAACAAACTAAAGAGATAAGCTGATTGTTTCGTATGGGCAACTGCTCCAGTTTCTTTCTGCTCCAGGTTTGATAAATTCCCCTCCCTGTATTTGGGTTATTGCTAAAGAGTTCCAGGCAAGAGCACAAATAAACCATAGCAGACTATGTAACTGCTTTGGGTGCCCAAAAGAACAGGGATGCTGCATTGTTGGGCTACACAGTGCTTTATGCAGATTAGGTACATAATTTGGGATAAATGCATGCATTTATGTTTGGAGACCTATGTACAATTGCCACGAAAGTCGTTAATTTTCTGCATTTTTTGGAGAATTGACTTTGAGATGGAAATTAGAAGGGGAAACTCCCGAAGTAATTTTGCTATTGGGTCTCATCATACATGCTGCTATACGCAAGAATGACATTTACCCAGCAGTCATTTTTGCATACATTTTCAAGGGAGCTTTGCTTAATTTCTCTCAACCTGTACTTTGTATTTCGCTAAAGTACATTTTTATGGAAATTAAACATTTAAAGAGCAGCACTAGGAAACAAGTAAAGTCAATCAGTGAACATAGTGGTGGAACTGAAGCTACAGGATGCTGGTACAAAATGAAAGCATTAGCAAAAAATTCCTTTGACTATCCTGATCAGTCTTTGAACTGCCACTGCCTATTACACTGAGCCAAATTTCACCTCTTCAACTCTTACAAATCCACAAGAAGCACAAACAGCAGATAAGAAAAAGTAAAGGGGAAGGGAAGAAAAAAGAACATTTTCCACAGGCTATAATGTGAGCACCCTTTTTATAAAGGGAAGCAGCCAAGGGGCATAATAGTGCCCCCAGATCAGAAGTAGGTACCCCCTCTGCACCCCCTCTAGTTGTGTAATTGGGAAGCCAATTAATTTTCTTTGCGTTTTTAAGTGATTTTTGTTAAGGTGACTAAAACATTGGGGGGAATTTATCAAAACTGGAGCAGACAAATCTGGAGCAGCGTGCATAGCAACCAATCAGCTTCTCTCTTCAGTTTGCTCAGTTAAGATTTGAAAATGAAAGATAGACGCTGATTGGTTGCCATACACAGCTGCTCCAGTTTTTGTCTGCTCCAGTTTTGATAAATTTCCTTCATTGTATTTAAATTGTTTTTGTATGTGTGAATGTGTCTGTATTGATTGGCTTTAAGAATGATATGGAATGGTGAAGTGTTTTGCAATTTAAAGTGTAAGCACACCCTAACTATAAACCTTATTTTGTTTGCTCCTTCTTTGGTCTGCTAAGTATACCATTAAAATCCTTTTGTTATATCTGTTCAACAAGTACAGAAAAATAGCTGTTGATCTTGCCTGAAATCTTGTGAGCTGATAACTTCTTGTGCTCTGTCCCCTCCCATGCTGACTGGTATCAGTTCAAATCGTTCCCAGTTCTCTATGCATGCTAGAGAACAACTTCCTTCAATACTATGGAAAAGAGGCGAGGGGGAGGTGGTCTGTAATTTGCCTATAAATGGTGTCAACGCTGATCCCACATCGATACAGTAAATTGAGAAAGTGTTGCCACCCTAGGATAGAAACTGTGTTACTGGTGGGATCACCAGGAGAAAATAAAGCAAAAAAGCCTAAATCAAAACGAATGCAGCTACCATATCTAAAGTAATATTATACTCTCCAACCTTTCTCAATATTGAATCCAGATCAGACAAATATACATTGCTCAGCACAGTGTTCGTTTAAATTATTGCCCAAAGACTTACAGCCATGATATTTCCAAACAGCTGGCTCGGACTCCCTCAGCTCGGCTTCCCTGAACTTACTGTTCTGTACAAGATCACAAGAGACATCAAACACTCCAGCAGCTGTCTATCTTCTAGCTTGGGGAAGGGAAGAGAGGGCAGCAGGGGACTAGTTTGCCTTGCTGTGCCTGTGTGTTTGCGGAGGCACACACAGCTTATACACACAAAATGGTGGCTCCACAGGACTCTGCAAGGGAACGGAGACAACCTAGAACAGGATATCAGGGCCAATGCTCAACTTTTAAATATTAAGGAGCAACATCCATTCTAAATGATTTAATCAGCATCTGAAATTGCTTAACAACCTTTTTTTTTTTTTTTAAATCAAGAATCAACTTTATTGTACATAAAAATGATACAACAATATTAGGAGACAACGTCTCAACAGTATGACAGTAGTTTCAACATGTATTTGGGGTAGGGAAGTACAATTGTCACATTGCGCGTAACGAAAACATAAAAGGGCTATTGGGCCCAACAGAGCAGATGTTATACGGCCCTGATAGCCGCGCGTGCCACAGTACAGCATTAGCCGGAAAAAAAACAGACGAACAGTACGTTCAGTAATGTCAAAGCTCAGGCAATAGAGTGTCAGGCTAGTATGGACGACAATGAGTGCCAGGACAGGAGGTCTTGTTTGGTCTTCAGAAGTAGGGGGGCAAAGTTGGAGTCATAGAGTCGTGCGGGATCTGCCGTGATGGAGGTGCCACTTAACAACCTTTTGACTTTAATATCACTTAAGCAATGGTAAGCTGCATTATATAAAATTGTTGTTCTTGGGTATAGATATGCTTTAAGGCAGGGCTGTAGTTACCATGGGGCGAGTAATGCAGTCGCCTCAGGCGCAGTTGAGAGGGGGCGCAGCCAAGGCCGGCCTGGCTGCGCCCACCTCGCTCCTGTTGCCATGGCAAGCACAGGGCGCCATGGCAACAGGGGCACCAGGCAACCAACATAGCCACAACTCCTCGGCAGGGAGAAAAGGAGTGGCACAGGCTCCAGCTTCTCCTCGGATGCCTGCTGCTCTCCCCCGCCTGGAGGCGGTGCGCATGGGTGACATCACACGTCTGTTGGGGGGGCACAATTTTCTGTTCTTGCCTCGGGTGCAAAAGGAGCTAGCTACAGCTCTGCTTTAAGGAATGCGTTTCCATCCATGTTGCTCCTTCACTAATTACGTCAATCTCATAAATAATGAAACAATTCGAAGGGCTGCAGGCTGGAACAAACCCTTAAAAATCAGAAAAGACTGAAAGACAAATACCGTCAATGTGAAAAAACCCATGTATTACTCATAAGGACATGTGTTGAGTGATATCACTCAGAGGCAGCGGATGAAGCACCCTCGTGCATGTCTGAATTAGCAGCACACCGCCAGGAAATGTTCTCACTCAGCACAGTGAGCTGATAGGTGAAGTTTACGGCAGATGTTGCCATGTGTGCAGCGGTTTACCTTAGCTCCACACTGTGCGTGTCAATTAGGAATTGATTGGGCTTATGTTAATAAACCTGTCAGCAAAACCCACATTTCAATTAGTTGTTTTCAGTAAAAAGGCAGAATGCTGGTAGGATGAAGACTGGTGCTGTACTATATTAAGCATTTCATCAGCGATACTTGAGAATTTGCAGGAAGATTACCACATTGCAATTAGAGGCTGTGTTAGGGGGAAGCTTACACACACTGATAGGAAAAAAAAAACCTGCTAATGTAATAATAATTCTGCATTCATTGCCTATTTACAGCGTCTTTTCAGACATCAGATGACCCCTAAACCAATTAGATTCTTTTTAATTCCATAATCAGTCATTTGTTGATAATTGAGAAGAATAATAAATATGTATATTCTGACCTATATAGTGGCCACTGTTGATCTCAATATCTTTCCTGTTACGCTACAGCCAGTGTTGTTCCTTCCAGAGTCTTCTAGCTTACAAGGTTGATAAAGCAGGCCTGACATCTATCAGAAACTTCATATTTTTGCAGTCTCTTTTGTTCCTCTACCTAAATTACAAAAATGTTTCTATTACTTTCCATTTAGTAGTTCTGTGTTCACTCCAGGTACTGGAGCAGAGGTATGAGAGTTGTGTGCAGACAGTGCTATTGGCTGCTCTAGCAATGGTAACCAATCAATGAGGCAGCCTACTTATAGATCCAATCCAGAACATACTGTATGTTGTCTGCACACCATTTTGCTTTTTGCTTCGGAAAATCATATTTATTCGGATTCCTTTGCCATGACATATGGATGCTTCCATATGTCATGCTAAAAGAATTTGAAAAAAAGATGATATTCCGAAGTAGAATGGTGTGCAAACAATATATCTTCTAGATCAGTGGTTCCCAACCTGTGTAACATTAGGACCCACATTTGTCCTTGATCTTTAAGTCACAACCCAAGTCGCACTGCAGGGGAACGCACAATATTAGGGTACCGCACATTCCGCTGCGGGCGTACGAACTGTGGGTGGGAGGTGTGTTTGGGGTACTAGTCAAATGAATGGCAAAGCAACACACCTTCCACACCAGAATGCACAGTAGTTGCGATTGCGTGATACAATTTAATGCACTGTACTAGTGTGAAAGGGCCTTCAAAAACACTGACATACATACACAGACACAATCTCACACACTTTTGTAAGGTCCACCCAGTCTCCCTACCTTACGAGAACTGAAGTGGATCCTCGGCCTGGGGTCCAGTATTGTTTGTACAGCTCCCTTGAACATCCTGTAGAGGTGCCAGGAGCCAGAATGTGATGTCACTCCGATCCAGGTGCCTCTACAGGAACTGTGAGGGAGCTATAAGCAATGCATGTATGGATGGAGCTCCCTCGTGGCCATAGCCCTATCCCATTCCACCTCAAGCTGACACTCCGCACTGGGCAGCATATTTTGAATGGCTGCTTGGCGTGAGAACTGACAGTGCTGCGCCAGGGGGAGGCTGAGGAGCCTCTAACCTAAAAAAGTGGAAAGCATGTGGCGTCCCACTGAACACGGGGTCGCGACCCACCAGTTAAGAACCAAGGTTCTAGATTGTATATAGTGGTGCCATCCACCTGTTGTTCCAGCACATGTTGGATTCTGGGGTACATCGGTACAGTGTGCGAAGGGAATATTACTAAGACATATGACTACAGATCCAGCACCTCTCCATCCCAGCTCCAGCATTAGTGCTCTGTGGGGTCTCAACCTCATCTCCTGACATAAACTTGACATATGAACCTATGGAGCTCAAATCCATTGCCTTGTGATATAGCTTCTGCGTAGATGTCGAAAAACTCCCCAAAAATGTCCAAGATTCCAAAACCCTTTTGCAGTAAAAAGCATTGGGCCCCTCCTTCTTCGGCACTGATCACTGATACCAAAGGCAAAGCCAAGTTTTTAAATTGCTCTTTTTTTCATGTTTTATTATTTAGAGACATATTTATTTTCCCAATAAACAATTAATACAAGGTGTGCCCATGCCACTTGTTTGGGAGCACATTCTGGCTTTTCCAAATCAAGAACACAGCGGAAGTTTTTCCCTTTGTGACTGTCTCTGATTAAATCTATGTATGGTTTTGTATAAAATGGAGCAGGGAGGAGAGAGGAAGTAAATAAATCACTTCTCTGACACATTTATCTATGTGTGCAATGGGAGTTTCAGCACTGTAAGCAACAAACATTTTTCAGCAAAGGAATTATAGTTGGCTTGGTAAATATTTATATTTAACTGACTAAAATAGTTTTTCAAAATATTAATTTTTAATCATAAAATAAATGTAAAACGCTATATTCCCTTTTTCCACCCCAGAAAGCTAACACATTACAATGTTCTAATGCTCAGAATGGACTCTGAAGGTCATTATTGCAAGCACTTTTTTTTTTCAGTGCTCTCATCCACTATTGTTTCTCAAGTAGACTATATGGACAGAACTTTGTCGACACTTGACCATCACTCCTACATAAGCTTGTAGGCATCCAATTCCAAACCAGGGACATTGCAACTATAACAACCTATTCTCTTATGGGAAGGCTTTCCACAAGATTTTGGAGTGTGTCTGTGGAGATTTATGACTGATGTTGGACAAGAAAACCTGGCTCAAAATGAGCATTCCAATCCATCTCAAAGGTAATCAGTAGGGTTGAGACCATGGCTATGTGCAGACCATTTGAGTTCCTCCACCAAACTCAATCCAACCCATGTTTTTGGATTTAGCTTTGTGTACAGGGGCATAGATATGCTAAAATAGCAAAGAGTCTCTCCTAAACTGTTGCAACCAGGTTGGAAGTGCACAATTATCTAATATGCCTTTGTATGCTGTAGCATTAACAGAACCCTTGCATGGCTCTTGGTTAATGTTATGCACCTTTTACCTATGGGTGTTTCTAAAACAATTGAACTCAAAGATTGTTAGTGATGTTCACATGCTTTTGTCCATATAGTAAATATGGCAGCATAAGCCACAAACCCTCTTACAATATGCCATGTACTCTGGATAGCCATGACATGCCCTAAAAAAAGTCTAGCACTTTGGAAAGACATGTGAATGATGTAAGATTTGTGGCTTAGTTCCTCCGCACTACAAAAGCAGGAGGGGTGTTGGTACCTTGGTTTTTGCACAGAAGACCGAAACAAGCCTGAACATCATACATCTATGTTGTGTTATTCATTTCAGCCACATTAGGTAAAACTGAGTTTCCTGGAATTCTTGGTGAAAGGAGTGAAATGAGCAGATACATATTATCAATCAGACATGTTACTTAGGCAATCTAAGGAGGCTTACAGAATAATACACAGAGCAGAAGCATTCATCTCTCATCATAGGTGCAGAAGACAATCGCTTGTTCAATTTACAGCGCCATAATCTGCTCCACCTCTACTCCATATGAGTTAAATTGTGTTCATCTGAATGATAAAAGCCTGTAATGAAATCTAAAGTGAAACAGAGCAAGACGGTTTTATGCAGATAATATTCAATCATAAAGAAATAGGTTTCCATGCCACACAGGAGGCTGTTGGCGAGAAAGGTAATGAAAGTAGGCATATGGTGCTCTTAGTGTACATCTCACATGATATGAGTTAGACTTTGATTTAAAAAATGACTTCAATGGGCATGGATTAGATATGAAGGTAAGACTGGGAAATAGAGAGCAGGCCAAATTATCTCATGGATTTTTGATTATTTAAAGTGAACTTGTTGCTTTACCCAAGCTAGGCAAAGGAAGCTATAAGAATAGGAACATGATAACTGGTCCTATGTTCTCTGTGTTCCTCTCACCATACCAATTGGCAGAGTAGAATACGTGAAAATTACTCTCCCTCCGCACATTGCTAACTGACAGATCCACTGGGGGTTGGGCTTTCACATGCCCAAAAAGGTAAAACTCACGCAGGAAAGTTGGACGGTCTGGCTGCAGAGCCAGCAGTACACATTTATTAACACCTTTTCATCCATATTCCCTGTATTAGAAGGAATTAATAAACATCATACTATTGACAGCTATCAGACAACACTTTGGCATCCCAGTATTGACAGCTTTGGTTTCCAGTAATGATCAGGAACCAAAGTGGTTCCTGCTCATGTGATCACCATGTCAGCTATGACATAACGATCTCATGTATGCTGAAGGCTTCAAAAAAATTGTTTTAGCTTGCTAAAGTCACTTTAGCCTGAATGGTATGATGGCTAGATGGATGGCTGGCTGGATGGCAGTGTGCCTCTGTTTAATACTGGATATGAATGATACAGTTATAGTATTAAGAAGAATATTAAATTAATGAAAGATGTAATAACATGGTCTTTTACTTCCACTGCCAATCCACTTTCATATTGGGGTACAGGATCCTCTCTGATTTATAGTGAGTGAGTAAAAGGGCCAGTATGCAATTGCATATTATGATGATTACATAGATCTCTGGACTAAGTATAAGTTACATAGTTACATAGTATTTGAGGTTGAATAAAGACATTAGTCCATCAAGTCCAACCTAAACATGTATCTTCTTTGTGTATCAGTCGACTAGAGATCCTCAAATCATCTCTGCATTGGTGCTGACACTGTCCTTCCTTCTGGTGGGTGGCTAATTTCCCCATAGGCCCTGTGTGTGTTGTAAAGTAGTCACCGCTCCAAGCTCACTACCGCAATGTGCTACAATCTCATGGTTAATTTACTAATTTTATATTGATATTGTAGTCCATCACAGGAGCGAGCTTGGAGCGGTGACTACTTTACAACACACACAGGGACCATGGGGAACAAAAGTAGTCACCCTCCAGAAGGAAGGACAATGTCAGCACCAATTCAGAGATGATTTGAGGATCTACAGCCGAGTGATACACAAATAAGCTACATGTATGTTCATAATTAAAGGAGAACTATGAGATGAGTGATTTCCACTCACCTCATAGTTCTAGCCGACCTGTGACAATGAGAGTGTCACAGGTCGGCTCAGTAGATCGGGAGGTGAGCGAACACATACCAGGTTCGCTCACTTCTCGATCCTGTCACGGCTCTCTGCCGTGACAGGGGGAGGGGCTGGATTCCCCTCTCCCCGCTCCGATCTGCCAGCGCTGACTGGCGGAAGGGACGGGGGAGGGGGCGAGTACAGCTGGCTCTGCCTCTAGATAGGCAGAGCCAGCTGTCACTCACGCAGCTGGGCGGATCCCGTCATCTACGTCGGGATCCGCTCCGGCTGCGGCGTCTCAGTATACCGCGAGCTGTAGCTCGCGGTATACTGAGCTTAGGGTAACGGGAGGACGCTAGTTTGTGTCCTCCCGTTACCCTAAGGAGAACTATGGGGAAAAACACTGACCCCATAGTTCTCCTTTAAGGTACTTGAATGCATTTTTAAGATTTAACACCTGAGTTTAGTGTCACTTTAATGGCAGTGATGACTGTCACTTTAAACAAGCTGCAAGCAAGCTCAGTGAGTTTCAGCACAACCTGAAGCTCGTGGAAAGCCTGCTGAAACCTGCTAGCAGTTAATTTAAAGTGATAGTCAGCACTCCCATTAAGATTTTTGTTTAACATTCCCAAATTGGCGCTTCTTACATGCTTTGCAAAAGCGTGCAAAAAATGTTGGTGTTCACACTGTTATTTTTCAACCTCAAGGCAATGTGAATTTATACACCATAGTAGATGCAATAAGGGTATTACATGAAAAAGGTGCGGCTTTACTTCATCTAATTTCTTCAATGTACACTGGCCCTTTCTTCTTCATGATAAAGCCTCACTTGCACTTTACTCTCTGTGCATTTCCTCTGATCCCTCCTGTGTAGTATGTATTATTCATGATGTAAGATGAGCAGTAGCAGCAGGTGGACAGTGCCGCAGACTGTAATCAATAATGTATTGGCTCATACGCTGTACATACATCTTAATAGAAGACCTGCAAACAGCACACAGACCTTTTTATTTTTTTACATGTCAGGCAGACCACTTTAAGACATAAATAGACCCAGAGCATCAAAGTAGTGTATTTACCATTTTAAAAAAACTGAGCTCCAAACCTGAAAATTAAGCCTTGTAATACATGCAGAAAATGCAGTCTCCCTGCTCAGGATTTCAATTTACCCACTCATAGGTAATGGCAGCACCAAGGGACAACAGCTAACATAAAGCCCCCAAATCAAGGAAAGAGGCAGAGGTTTAAAAAAAAAAGCAGTCCTTGCTGCAATACCTATTCTTCAGTGCTGTTCCCCACAGTAATTCCTTTTTACCACCAGTGTCCTCAGTGTTCTGAGCTGAATGACACAGGATGTCCTGTGAGTACAGGACGTCATGGACCCTCCCACTGAGGAAGGATCACCACAGTGACATGCACTTACATGCAGTGATGCAGAGGTCATCATGGAAAAGTTCCAAAAATCAAAGAGGAACAGAACATCATGTGACTGGCCTGAGAAATCTGTAAAAGGTAAGTATATAGAGAAAATGCTGCCTGGGTGGGTGGGAATTTTTGGAACCTCAAATAATACTCTATAGTAGATTTAAGACTTTGTTTTTGTTTTTTAAGACTTTGAATTTGTTTTTCTGTTGTTTTTTTTTTTACTGATAAACATGATATTAGACCCAGATCTGATCCCGAGATAAATTTGTAATACCTATTAATGACATTGACATTTATCATCTTATTTCTGTATAGCTTAAAGTGTATTTAAACCTTAACAATTAACTTATCTTACTGTCTTTTGGTCTGTGAAATATACAATTGAAAGCATTTAGTTATATCTGTTTGATAAATACAAAAGACCTGTAGATTCTGCCAAAAATCCACTGAGCTCCACACTTCCTGTTGTGCGCTGGCAGCATTGCTTCCGCTGCACTGACATCTCAAAGAGTCTTCTCAACCCTGCCCAGGGTCCAGCTGTGAAGGACAGAGCACTTCCCATCCACGTTATGGAGTTTAGGAGGGGGGTGGTCTGTAGCCCAAATCAGCGAGTAGCCTAGAGTGACAATGCTGCTTCTCCATAGATACAGCTCAGTGAGAAAGCATCATCACCTTATGACAGGAAGTTATTCTCAGTATTACCAGATGAAAATTATTCTAAGTAATGGTAAGCTGTTATATGTTTCAGTTTTGTTTTTGTGTTTAGATACACTTTAACTGGGGATATATCATGTGCTGGAAGCAGTGGCTCTGCTAGGTACATTTCTGTGTTCTTTTAATACCTCTGGTTTGAAACCACAGAAATGAAAAGAACCAGAGGAAAAAAATGTAAGGACTGGTAAGATGCGATGTTTTTCATTTTTGATTTTGGGTTTAGATACACTTCAGTAAGGATACACCATAAACGATGTGCTGGGGGCAATGATTTTGCAAGGTACCTTTGGGTGTTTATTTAATCTTGCTGGTTTGAAACCAGAGAAATAAGATGAAAAAAAATCTAAGGACTGGTGAGCTGCAATATTTTCCATTTTTATTTTGGGGGTTAGATATACTTAATCTAGGGATATACTATATAAAATGTGCTGGAAGCAAAGGCTTTGCTAGGTATCCTTGGGTGTCCTTTTAATCTTGCTGGCTTGAAACCAGAAAGAGATAGAAGAACCTTTGGGTGTTTTTCTAATCACTCTGGTTTAAAACCACTGACAGCAAGGGGCCATAGCGCTAATGGCTCTGTACTAAGGGAGGGAAGGAAAACACTTTGAACATAGGGAAGACAGCAAGAGAAAGGAGATGAGAGAGAGAGAGAGAGAGCGAGAGAGAGAGAGAGAGAGAGAGAGAGCATCACCCACTTTTTATTGTTGTGGTACTACATGCTCATGGCTGCCTTGGGTCCTCTAGGATTGCTGATTAGAGATGACCTGATGCTGAAATAAATCCAACGCTTCTATACTTCTAACCTCCAGCTTTTATTTTATTTTCTCTGTAACAGACGACAAGAGCATCTGAAGTCAGAAAACTGTCTAATTTTTGTGTTTTCCAGCTGGGTTGGCACACAACACGTTCATCAAATATTGGCTTCACCAGCTCCAAGACACACAGAAAACTATCTTGAAGTTAATTGGCATGTCAAAAGTATGTTCCTCGCATTGGATTTATTTCCACAATAGGTCTAAACTTATTCCTGTATATCATTTATTTCACTGGTTCCTTGTTAAAACAGCAGGAAGGAGAATTTCATACCACGCTGTTTTCAACACAGACTTTAGATTGAAAGAAGGAATTTCATATTATGCTGTTCCCAAGACTTTAGGTTTATAGTGGGGGTCATACCTTCATGTTTTTGAATGATACACGAATTCATATTTTGGCAGTCAAATTAAGCTGTAGGGAGATGTAATGTGAAGTACAAACCAGGGACCCAATTTTTATTCTCTGAAAAGTTTATCTGTATGAGCCTTTGGGATTCTATAGAAATTGTTCACTATAGAAGACAGATTGGTTTATTGCTGGTGTGAGAGATAGCATCATGTTCAGGGATGTTTTCTGCTGTTTAGTGATGGTCTTTCAACAGAGAAAGGATGCAGCTTCTGAAAATTCCCCAGTGACTTTTACAGAGCCAAGATTTGTCCAAGGCTTTTCACAATTTCACATCATCATTTTTATTTTTTAGTCTTTTATATTTTCGTGGCTTGGGAATTTTTGTATTTTTCTACTAGAAGTTTTCTAAATTTATTGAGGGTATACCCAAAGTTTTATTTTAATTAAAATGTCTAATTTTTCTAAATACCTGAAAGTCAGGGTACCAATTGTAAATTTTACAAGGTGGGTATTTCTTGTTTGGGTTAATATACCTTCCCTTATACAATTCCACATCTGTCGCTATGTGTCAGCATGGTTGCTCATTAAACGAGCACTGTAGGGTGTGAAGCAAAGAACAGAGTCTCACATTCCCAAAGACACAAAAAGCAGTGAAGGTTTTTTTAAAAAAAGCTGCAGTAATGGATTGGGTCACTGGGGGTGTGCAGGAAGGTAATTATAAACCCCTTGCGGCTCCTACTATAAAGCAAACCTGTGCATTTGTCTAGTCCAAGCAAGGCGCAGGTTCACTTTTAGGGCCTTATCAGTCCTGTGTGTTATGGTAGCATTACCACAATCACTATGAATGCACTATGAATGGTTCATTGCTGTGACATTCATAAATGAGGCAGCACATTGCAACACACAATGCGCCAAAACACACAGATGTGGACTATCCATATATTGTGGTGCACTGCAATGTAAATATTGCATTTTGATGTGTGGTCAGTCCACTGGAAATCAAACTGGTAATAAACCCTTCAATACTCAGCTACCTTCTCTGCAATACGATGCCCACAAGCCCCCTCGCTGGTGCTGATGTCTTCTGCCTGGCTTATTCCAGGTTTGGGGCTTTCAGCGATCTTGATTGGGTGGGCCAGGATGATGTAACTCCTGTGCATGTGCATGGGACTTCATTCATCCTGGAACCAAGGCATGCCACAAATGTACATACACAGCTCAGTGTAGATTATAAAACATCTTGTAAGGAGGAAAGTAAAAAAAGCTTGAAGTAGAAGAGACATAGGGGTCTATTTATAAACAATTCACAGTGCCATTGGCGCTGTGAATCTCTGTTATGTCTTGTTCTGTGCGAATGGATGCACAATACAAACAATCTTGGTATACTTTCTTTATACGTCAAATGTATTTTCGATTGCCAGATTGTAATTCCACATTATGGCCACTAGTTTGAGCTGAAGAGGATAGAAAATTGATACTTATTTCCTATGCTCCTAAATTCCATCTAGTGGCCATAATTTAATATTACAAGATGGTCATATCCATTAACTTTGAACAGCTCTCCTCTTTTGGCTGTTTCTCTGGCACAGGACATGAAGAGAAATCACTCTGATGGGGCACAAAAAGCAAAACAAGTCTGACAGTGGTCTTAATCATCTGCTACCTTATCCAAAAATAAGAAATCTTTTGACTTTACATACACATGATTTGTGAATTTACAGTATCTATTTATTTCCAATGTTGATCATTGGTGGTGACTGCAAGAGTTGAAAATATTTTTTTATACTTAAAGTATTGATGGCCTCTGCTTTGCCTTCTGGTATTATTAATATATAGCCAGACAAAAGGGCATTTCTCTTATCTAAAGATGTTGCCGATAAAAAGTATCCCTCGTTCCCATCTCAGACAGCTGAGGGGTATGCTAGACTGAGCACAGCATTTATATTTATTTATGTTCAAAGAACTGCGATTTCCTTCAACACTTCTAAAATGTAAGGAACTTCCCACACTGAGTCTCTGTGTGTGTTTCAGCAATGCAAAAAAAGAATGTATAGTCTTCTATTTTAGCATGCTGCAGTCTCAACACGTCTGATAACTGGGTTTTCTAGAATTTGTTAAGAGATGAAGATTCATAATATGGGTGGAAGCCCACATTAATCAATCCAAAGGTTTATAAAGGTATTAGGCAGCAATTTCAGGCATCTGAGACCAAATAATGGACTCCAAATTCGGGGTGAGCTCAAATCTGGTCTGCACCTGGAAGTGCCATGGGGCCACTTGTCCAATCAGCTGTGGACCAGGGCAGGATGCTTGTGCTAATAAGATTGCCAAAATATAGCAAGATGACCATATAAAGTAAATTACATCACTGTATCCCGTGCCTTTGCTTACGTGCAGCTGCGGGTGGGAAATTCCCTGATTGGGTGGCAGCGGAAGGAGATTCCTTGCAGGTTTGGTCCCTACTTCTGATGTTATCAAGAAAACGTTGCCATCAGAAAGTTCATGCAATGAATTTACCATAATCTGAGTTCTTTGGAATCTACGGCACACACAGCCAAATACTTCGAGACCACCAGGCTCTTAGACCATGAGGCACCTAGACCATGAGGCACTTTTTATGATCATGTAAAGGGCCCAATACAAAATAGCTGTATATAGATTGAGGAAAAAGATAGATAGATAGATAGATAGATAGATAGATAGATAGATAGATAGATAGATAGATAGATAGTAGAATGTTCCATTGCCTTGAGTGTGTAGTCTGGAGTACACCTTTAAAGTGTACCTGTCACTCCACACATAATATAGGCAACCATTCTGTGAACTATAACAAATACTAGGATATAAGATTCCTTTTTCTTCATATCCTATGTACCTGCTGTTTGTTACACTTGGGGAAGCACCGGCTGTATAATTTCTTAATATTTGCCTGTTGAATGCACATAATGATGCTTATAGAAAGATAGAGTTACATCTACATAGCCGCAAGCCAGTTTAATGGTTTTCATAACGCGTTTCTGGTTAGGCAGGTGCACTGAAGTGCGTAACTCACAGCGCTGTAGTGTCAGTTCTGTTTACTGTAGCATGTACTTTTAGCGTTCATGTGGCTCCCCCCATAACCTCCTCGACACATGGACTCACTACAATGTATTCAGCAGTGCCCACTGCCAGAAATGTTTATACACCGCAGATAATGCACACAGTAAACCAACAGATTTTTTACTAGAGGGCCAATTAATTCACTGACCCAAAAGTAAGTCCATCACTAGCTGCTGCTGGCGTGTTTTATATTCTTCAGAGCTAAATTCAACATGCTCATGGAGATGGTTAGACTAACACCTAAGCATGACTATTACATTATGGATTGTATCCTAAAAACCTTTCTACAAACAGATCTCAGTGCTTATATGGTGAAGTCAGCTGCCTCAGGTAGGAAAAAGGAAATCCATGTATACTGTACGTCTAGATTAATAAAATATCTGGAAACCTACAAATTGTAGGGTAAAAGTAAACATGTGCAGTCATAGTGTCATCAGGCAAGAAAGGATAGATAGATAGATAGATAGATAGATAGATAGATAGATAGATAGATAGATAGATAGATACATGTACATACATGACACTGATAAACAATATTGGTTTTAGTGATCATTAGGAATACAAGACATCCTCCCTTCAAAAAAGCCCAATAATAGTAAGCCGTAGCGGGAACGTCATGTTGACGTCAGGTGATCTTCTGGGGCGTTTATTCCTGCACCTTCCTGCATTACATTGAATAAGCTGTGAGCCCCCTGGAGTCAGTAATAACGAGTTGCCCATTAATAAAATGCACTGCTACATACAGACGGGCGAAATACAGCAAATCAACCGGGGACAGCGGGCGATCCTGTCTTTAACATCAAACACATCATTTTACAGGACTGCTGCTCTTTGACTCTTGAAGGCATGTATTTTTCAATAGGGAAGTCTCAATTAGCACTGACAATGTTTCTGCTGCAGACAAGCCAAGAGCGGCATGGTTCATTGCAGATTAAAGGAACGAGTCTACAGGAAGTTAAACTGGAATGATACCGGGGTGCAGAGAAAAGAATAGCGCCAGAATAGGAATCCTGCCTCATTAATCTACAGACAGCAGGAAGGCGAATGAGACAGATAGGGGGGATTGTTGTACCAGGCACATGACTCGCACTTCGGCGCACAAGGGAAATAATTGCTATTTTTAAAACACATCTTAAAGCATTTTATTACAAGTTAGGTTAATGGAATATATTGTTGCACAGGGTCATTTTCATACACTCTGAATCATTTATTCAAAGTGAGCCTGTCAAGAAAGGAAAACGGGAGCTTGCATTGCTGACTTGCGTCTAAGGTGCATGTTCCAGAGCGGCCATTCTTATTGTTTGATCAATCCAGAAATAGCCACATGCTGCTGATCTTCACCAAACATATGTTTATTATTACAACTCAGCCATCGACACAATGTGATCCCCATGTGATGATTGCTCACCTCTAACGCATTTTAACCCCCCAGGCTTAATCTTAGAGCTCTCTACAATCTCTGCAAGCCTGAAATTGAATGAAGCAGCAAAAGCTTCTCCTTCACTTGCATCCTTATTCTATCTTTCTTTCACTAATTAGTAAGTCACTGACATGGAACAGCACATGATAGGAACATGCTTGGGTCAGGTCAGCATTGGATCCAATAGTGAAGAAAGGATGAAGAGGACAACTGGAGAAAATACACTTTGGAAAAAAGTTGTCATAGGCAGCTCCCATATTTCTGTGCTGGCAGGTTCTCTTTAAATACTAATACTGGATGTATATTGATGTATTTGCATGATGGTGGAGCTGTATTATCCAATCAAAGTCTTTCTTGGGTTTCTTTGAGGCAGAGACAGTAGCTCTATTTGTTATATTCACAAGCTGTATTTCATATATGCCCTACCTATGTCCCCTACCTATCATTTACAGTCTAGGTACAGGTGAATATTATTTGGTACCTTGTTGAATTGTGAAGAGTTCTAGCCATGGTAGCTCATTGTTCAACTGAAATCTGGCTAGGAATGGTTCCTTGCTTTAAGTACAACCAGGTCTTCTCCCCAAGCCAATAGGCCAAGAGGCCCACCCAAAAATTATATTTCAGTGTTTGATAGATGCTGGAGTTGAACCAGCTAACTGTTTCTGATATCTCTCAGGGTCTCTAATGGTGGTGATATCTGTGCTTGAGGGCCTAGGTCTGTACAACTGCTGTGACCATTACAAGGGGTTTCCATTCTCCCTGTTACAATTGTTATTCAACACTATGACAGGGAGATATTATTGTTAGAGTATCCAAGACATATATGAAGCCAGGGGATGACCCAACCACCCAGGCTCCACTTATATGTAATATATATTTTGCATAGACCATGATTTTCAAGAGTGTACTCTTGAAAAAAAACTCCACCGCAGGGTTCAGCCATGTGACTGGAGTGGAGGCATGGGCTCCAAAGCATAGAATAGTAGGTTTAAAAAAATGTAGCCCTAAGATGAAGGTGAAAGAAATTACAATAAAGAGGGCTGTCTGAACTAAAGACTGTCTGCACAGACAAAGGACAATGCTTCAATAGTGGGCAGCAACCATTCTTACTTTTTACAATTATTTGTCCTGATTGAAGTTCTTGTTATAATAATGGCTTTTTTTCACGCGAGAAAGGATAGCGCTTCAAACCTGACATCTGCAATAACCATCATTTGTGACAGTAATGAGTACTGGTAGGTACGCTTTAAGGTTCCTTGCCTCCATCAGGCAGCAGGAAAAGCACTGGGTTGACGTGAAAAGCCGATATTAATTATGAAAGCGGAGAGCTTCTCCTTAGGATATCACCTATCTCCAGATCAAATAAGGACAGAAGTCGACTCTCTCTTTCAGCAAACAACCACAAACACACGCTGACCTTTCGCCACTTTCACTCACTATTGATCTGACCTGTTTTTCCTCAGTTTGTGTGATCTGTCGATTGAAGCGAGATACACCGAGACGCTCACGCCATGATTTCTTTAATATCGAAGGAGACAAATATCCTTCCTTTTGTAATGGGTTCTACTCCTCTCCAGCAGAGAAGTAAGAATAAATTAACCTCTGTGCTCTGTGGAAATGTAGATAGAAGAGGACGGGAGATGCATTCCGTACAAAACTGGAGATGTGCTGATGGATGTCTAGCCTTCTTAAAGTGCACCTGTCATCAGACTGAATTGGAGCACTATGTAAGTACTTCTACCCTTAAAAAATAAATGAAGCCAAAACTTTTTTCTTTAGTTTTGGATAGGGAGGAGTTAAAAGCTTTCATAATACTTACCTCTCTGGTGGCGTCGGGTTTTCACTTTGTTTTCTTCAATAGTTACAGCCTCCAGCAGAATCTTCAGCGTCCAACACTTTGATGCCCGAAGCCTGCATCTCCCACCGCACTCGGTGGTTCCATCTGCCAGCTCCTAGGTCACTGCAGGACACAGTAGTGACGTAGGGGCCGACTGAAGGAACCAGGGCACACAGAGGGGAACCAGACATACAACACACCCAGACATTTGTTTTGTTTTTTAAAAACCTATTAACAAGAAGATTTTTGCAATACATGCACTGTATAGTAAAAAAAAAAGTCCACTTACAATGTAGAATGCTGGCATTTACCTTCTAAATCAATGTTATTCAGGGGTCATGTGACCGCAAAGGCTCCATTCAGATCCCTCTTCTGTCTGTTGGGGGCTATGGTTAGAATGCAGGCATCCTGCCAGTCCCTGCTGTCAATCAAGATAAGCAGGGTTGTGCAACAGCTCCGTTGAGATCCCTCTTCTGCATGGTGATGGGTGTAGTTAGAAACAAGGCATCCTGCAGTTCTTGATGTCAATTAAGCTATGCAGGTCTGGGCAGGAGCTTCATTCAGATCCCTCTTCTGCATGGGGGGGAATGCATGTATAGAAAGAGTGCATCTGGCTAGCCATGGCTGTCTATGAAGCTACGCATGGCTGGGCAGGAGCTCCATTAAGAACCCTCTTCTACATGGCCAGGGGCATGGTTAGAAAGGAGGAATCTGGTCAATCCTGGCTGCCAATCAAGTTAAGCAGGGCTGGCAGGAAATTTGTTCAGATTCCTTTTCTGCATGGCAGGGGGCATCCTGCCAGTCCCTGCATCCAATCAAGCTGAGTAAGGAGTCAGGCACTGTTGGGCTGCAGGCACGCTGTGCGTCACCACGCTGTCTCATAGGTCTAATTAGAAGTTAAAGGGCCAGAAAACTGACTATGTTGTTTCCATGCTTAGCATGGTGGGAAAACTACAGGAAGGCATAAGGGACTGGCATGATCACCAGGTATTTGGCGTGGATTCAATTCAATATATAAATAAAAGGAACCAGTATTTAAATGGGGGCAGAGCAATGTAGTCCCAAAGTTTAACTTTTAAGAGTAGCATATACTCTAAGGTGACACTATAAGCTCAGCTAGAAAGCTCCTCCTGGCAGACATGTGCCTTGGGTAAGGGAAGATGAAGTTAGGTGTTGAACCAACCTGATCGCATTCTACCCAAATCAGAAGTATCTAATTCGTATTCCCCTTTCCATATTAAAACAATATTGGAGAGCAGCACCTGATGACTTATGTCAAACTGTCATAGGAAGATGGTGTCATCTACTTTTGTATATGACATACAGCTCCAAATCAATTATTTATTTCATCTAGAAGGATAAGGATAACTGTGTTTGCCAAAGGCAGAGCACATGTGCTGACATTATCAGACATCCAGGAATTACATGTTTTGTCTTAGCCATCTTATTGGACTTTTTCTCTACATAGAAAATGAGTTAAGCTATTCTTTTTTTCCCTTGTGTGACAAGTTGAACTATGACAACCATTTTTTATGCCTCTGTCATCCTGGCAAAAGCACCCTGGTGTGCTTCAAACATCAAATAAGTCACTGTCAGGATAATAGTATGGTAGAATTTTTTTAATAACCATCTTATAATGTCTCTTTCTTAAAGAAGGACTCTGCTAAGGATTAAAGGGACAACCCAACATAACCTCAGGAAAAGAACTGTTTGAAAGAAAAGTGGTTTAAATGGGAATTACATAACAATTGTTGTACTTATGTGTAGGAATTTTAGCAATGATTTCTGCGTGTTAAAGCTGACTTATTAAGGGTGAGAATACCAAAGTGGATGTACTGTTGGAGGAGACATAGATGTCTGTTGTGCACTTTAATTAATATTAACTATTATTTAATGATATATTAACAATTTTCATTATTATTTTATTATTATTATTTAGTTATTAAAGATGGAAAGAAATAAAGAAATTCCAGGATTTATGACTGAAAGACTGATATGGAGAAAACACATTTTATTTCCTCAGATCTTAATAAATTATGTCCTTGAGTCCGGAAGCTTTGTAGAGCTTTGGGTGGGACAAAGCCTCCATTCCGAGGTCCACATATTACCTGGTCTCAATATTAGTCCCACTAAGCCACAAGCCTTTATATATATAAATGAGCTGATTAATGCTAAGAGCTCTCTCGCTCCATCTCTCTCTCTCTCTTCTCTCTCTGTGCTGTAAGAGCCTGCTGCTTGAAGAAAAGTCTGAGTTCTGACAGAACACTAAAAAAGTACAAGAGATGTGTGTTTGTTTTTGGGAACCCATTAGAGGTTACCCTGTTAGTCAGGAACAGACCTGAGTTTAGCTATTGTCATGGAAGCGCAGATGTTTTATGTGTTTAATGTTACGGACTTGCTGCATAAGGCCCTAGTACATTCAAAACTGTATTTGTTTGCTGCCTTGCTGAATAAAATTGCAGGACAAACCTACTTGGACTTTTTCTGGGTCTCTCTGTCTTGTTCATGGTTTATTACTGCTGCTACAGGTTATGTATGTCCCCCTTATTATATATAAATGAAATTCCAGTTTGCTTGCACATGCTTTTGGAGTGCCCACTTTACCCAGTCAGGAATGGTTGATCTTTGCTGGTACGCTGGATCCCCGTCTATAGTAATATTTTTACATATTTGCATTGCTACAGAATTATACATAAGAAACATACAGAACATACAGAACTGAATTCTAGATTCTGTACATCCTTTTATATTAACCTGCACATCGTTATAAAATAATGTGGCATACATAAAATTCCTGGTTTATAAGAAAACATGTTACAGTATTGCATTATTGTGAAAATATAGCGGATTTATTTGGTGCGGTATTTGATGTTTTGTATTCAACATCTAAACATCCTGAAGCAGCTTGGAGTCTAACAATACAGGGACAGTACACCGAGCTCCCCCTGGTACTGTGCGATGCTGTGCAATGAAAGATAGATTAGAATATAGGATTTGCTCTGTTTGAGCTTACCACGCTGTGTTACTCTAGGCAAGCAAATATATGTGCGAAGTGCGATAGGGAAAACAATAATCCCACCTACATTCAAATTTAGGATATTCTTAGGGGGCAAAATCCTGAACTTTCTTGGTTGTGAAGTCTCATGTTGTTTTAATATACGGTACAATCCATGGAATTTAAAGCTGCATTCTAGGAAGATTTAAAGCAGAAATCCGGGCAGATTTTTTTATTAACCCTTGCACAGTGGGAGCACCCCTGCACTGCAAGGGTCAAGTACTCATTTTTGTGTAGGTTAAAAAAAAAGTTATACTCACCTGATCCTCTGAGCCAGCTTGCTCTTAGACGGGTCCCTGGAGCCTCTCTCCCTTTCCTCTGCAGTGGTCTAAGGTCCAATAAATCATCACATTCTATACACAGTGTATAGGCGTGAGGACGCTGAATACAATTCCAATGCTGCAGAGTAAGAGGAGAGAGGCTTCAGTGACCGCAGAAGCAGGGAGCCGATTCGGCAGTTCGGGTGAGTATACCGGTTTTTTAAAGCACGTAGATTAAAACGTGCACTTAACCCTTACAGTGGGGGGTGGGGGGGGGTAGCTCCACTGCAAATGATGAGCACTCTTTTGCCTGGAGTTCTTCTTTAAAAAGGCACCATTTAATACAGTTGTGCATTTCTTTAACAATAAGCACATTAGCATAAGTACCTGGATCTGTCTTCATATCAGCCTCTTTCCTCCCTTGCACAGCAGCACTTAACTGGGAGTGGGAGGGAAAACAATAGAAGCTAATTAGGTTCTACTGCATGCCCAGCAAACATTATCACAGGAGGGGAGAGCAAAGTGAGCAGAGCTGATGACCTATCAGTATTTTGCTGCTCGTTTGCTGTCCAATCAGCAGACTGTGGGCAAGGCAATGACACCACTGTTTTACTCAACTCTAAAGCAGAAAGTGATGACACCCCTTCCCCACCCTGGCTGTGCTGTCTGGGAGTGGGAGGAGCAGCATTAGAAGCCAATCAGACTCTATTGCATGCACATGTGCTGACAGGGAACATTCTCACAGTGGAAAAGAGCAGAGTCGATGACATATCAGTATTTTGCTGCTTGTTTAGGGCCCATTCACACCACATCATCTCCAGACCAGACCAGATTGTTTCCGGACCAAAACTGCATCCTAATGTATCCCTATGCTATTTCTGGCCTCTGTTCACACCAGTGCAGTCCATTCCAGACCAGACCAGACCAGAAAAATACTGCTGGTCTTATTTTGTCTGGTCTGGAATGCACTGGATCTGCGGGCAGGTTCACACCATTTTCCGGACCAGATCTGGTCCAGACAATAGTGTAAACCTGCTCTTACTGTCCAATCAGAAGACTGTGGGCACAGCAGTGACACCACTGTTTTACTTTAAGCGGTGTCACTCCTCCCACACTGTGCTGTCTAACAACGATGTATGAATCACAAATGTCACTGGACAGAATTACAAATCCTTTGGCAGATAAGACAGTTGACATATGTGCATTCCAGCTGTGCATTTACCTGTTTGTTGAAGCTAGATTTTAATGGAATCTTGCTACTAAATCCCAAAATAAATCACTAAATATGTTAAGTGCTGGCATATTAATATGTTCTTAGCTGAGATGGTAAGTCTTGCAGGATCCATTAAGGATAATGAAACCCCTTTACGACAACAGGCACAAACATCAGGGAGAGCTGCCTTACATCAAGATGCCAGGTACTCATTAAGCTTTATTGGTCTAGTAGGACTTCTTAAAGGGCCCCATCACAAATTGGGCCTATTCAGGTATCTGAATATTCAGCATTTACCTCTACTTGAGCATTCTTATGTATGACTGATTCAGTTTTACAAAGTTTATCTGAGCCTGACACTTTAGCTTTAGTTTTTTTTTTTTTAAGTATTGAAAGAAAACGCAGGACCTATGTGGTTATTCTCTTGGAGTTTTTTTATCCATTGGTAGTTAAGTGGTGTGAAGATGGGTGATCTAGCTAATGGGTAGTCAGCTTCCACAATCCAAAGGATCTCCACATAGTCATTGGCTTAACAGTGAATGGAGCAGATGTTGGAAATAACAAGCTACACAAATTACAATAGTCCAGATACAACTTTATTCCATTAGGATCGTAAGGACGTTCAAGTAAAAAAAAAATGCAAACGCATTTTGGGGGTCCAAAACACACCCCCTTCATCAGGGCAGAAATCTTGTTTATAGATTGCAATCCCTGAAGTTTGAAGGTTGTATTGTGTTGTTCTGGGAGTACTTCAGGCTTTTCAGCACCTGCTTTTAACTATAAATAAGGGCCCTAGAATTATTACTCTCACTCCACTTGCACATCAATACCCAATATGTGTTACTTGACCAATGTTTATCTACGAACACCCTAGGACAGGGGTGGGCAACCTTGGCTCTCTAGCTGTGCTGAAACTACAAATCCCAACATGCTTCTGCCTCTGGGAGTCATGCCTGTGGCTTGCAATGCCTTATGGGATTTGGAGTTTCAGCACAGCTGGATAGCCGAGGGCTGCCTACCCCTGCCCTAGGAACATGTATGTGTGCATTTTATTAGATAATATTTAGTTTTATTCCCTTTACTTTATTGCTATCTCAAGGGGTCTGACAAGTATATTTTATGTGTCAGGTTCTCTTTATGTACACATCAGGGTCTAATAGACTCCTGATGTCTCACCTGCACTGCTTCTAATAAATGGAATTCTGACAGTATTCAATTTGTTTACAATTATGGCCGCTGGTTGCCAAAAACGGGCAGCAGCGAACTCCGAAGTGCTCAGAGCAGAGCACTTCTGGGTTCACAAAAGTGGGAGGATCAGTAAAACCGATGTTCGCTGGTCCTCCCTCCCCATTGCTATCCTGAAATGTGGCTTCCTTTGTGTTAACCCTCAAGCATTACTCGGGTTCGGGGCATCGTGTATAAACAGCAACCCCAAGGGATGTTCAGGGTTAACCATTTTTACATAGAACTCCAATCCAGAATACTACTCTCAGTTAAGAATAAGGGGGAAGGGGGGAGGGTGTCACTGACTCAGCAGCGGCTGTGAGGAGGAACGCGCCGCTGCACAGACAGTGGCACATTCCTCCTCCGCCAGTGACAGCCAGCAGCCTGAGATGCCATAGCGACCCAGGTGGCCCGCACAACATCAGCGGGACCCCTTTGTTCCTCGTCCGCGACCCAAAAGTGGGTCGCGACACCCTCTGCAGTGGGTCGCGGCGTCATGTCTGCATAGACCGGCCCATCTGCATTAGAGAGAACTAGAGGGGGAATTTGTGGTTCAGCCTGTGGAACCTCATAATGTCAAACTGTCCCCTCTCTCCCGGCCTCCCCCGGGCTCTCCGATAAAGTGGTATGGCCCGGGGAGAGAGGGGACTATTTCCTCACTTTCGGGCCGGCGCATTAATATCGGGCCGCGGCGCCCGACAATTAAGTAATAGTTCCGGTCTGCACGGGATATTTTTTTTTTTTGCTTTAGTTAGAGTAGGTAGGAGAAAAATCCTTTTTTGGTAGAATACCCTTCACTTCCTGTTCCAAAGACGCAACATGAAGTGAGAGGAAAACTCTACAAAATGAGGGTAATCCCTTCTTAGATTGGTGTCACTTACATACGTGTCCCCATTGAAAGATTTTCCCTTGCCTCCTATTTTAAAGGCAAATGCTCAATGGTCTAAAAAATGTGCACTGAGTCAAATGGCTTAGTTCTCATGCCATGGTTGGAAGGTGAAGCATTGTGGTGTGACAACCCAACTGTTATTTGCAGTGCTTAGGGCTTTGTATGGCTTTTCCCAGTCTCAGTTTCCCAGTAGGGGGAGAATGTGGACCGAAAAGCATTGCATGGTATTCTGCATTGTGCTCAAGGTGTTACTCTTTTCGTCATACCTACACCAGGTTTCACTCCTGGCAAAAAGCAGCAACACTAATTTAGAGGCAAGTGAGGTGAACACCGCTGACTCCTCTCATCACACATTATTGATTTACATTCCTCCCCTGAATTCCCTTCTAACATGGACACTAGAGAAGCACATTGTGTGTGATGTTGAAAACCCCCATAGCACTATGTACACCAAACTTTTTTCTTCACAGCACAGCAATGAATTCTTATAAACTTATGATGTAGATTCAAAAATGATTCTCCTTTTTTTATCTTCTAGCCGTACGTGGCATTTTCTTGCCTCATTAAAAGAAGTGCGCATGCTGATTGCGCCTTGGTCTCCAGTAAACATATTCAGACTTTTGCATCACAGTCAACAGCTTGAAGGTTTAATTCCATTTTTACTTGGTAAATAAACCATCAACAAAGCCCCTGTAGACCATCCAGCCGTTAAAAGAGAATTTTGCTCAAGATCAGAAAATAAGCTCAGGGCTCTATTTAGTAATGCTAATGCTGTCTCGGGAAAGAAGAGATTCCCCCCAAAAAAGGAATGACTTCCAAAGTAATTCATGTAAAGATAAATGCTCATTTAGCATAATTAAATGCAACTGGTGATAGGGGATAGAAGCAGAGGATGCTGGGAAATCGCCAATCATGTGGTTTTCTGAAGAGTTACATATGGGAACAAAAAGAAGGATGATTGAAAGGTGGAAATGAATAATGAGCATTTATGAAGGAAAGGTTTCTGATTTATCCTTTTAATATAGAAACCAGAACATTAGACTCTTGAATTGAACATGAAGTGTCAAAAGTGCCTGCTGCACACCATACAACGTTGTGACCGGTGTAGATAAGATACCCAGATAGCAAGCAATTGAGCTGCAAGTTTGAAAATGACTTGCTAAAGTATTGCAGACTTGCCAAGCTTCACAATTTTGTTGCACAATTACAGCAAGTCTGCATGCAAGTCTCCGGATCAACGTGCTTTGCAAAAGTGCTGTACACTTGCAGAGCTCTTGCTAAGACCTGCAGGACTCTTGCTGTAGACTTGCCAAGCAAATTTGATACAAATTCAAAAAGTGTCAACTAGAATTTGTGCTGCAAGTGTTCTGCAGGTCCTCAGACTGGCAGGAATGTGTGCGGCAAATTAACAAGAATTACAATGTAACCCTGCCACATGTTTGTGGCAAGTTATCCTTGCTATCTGGGTAGGTGCTTATAGTGACCACCATGGATGGTGCCATGCAGAACCTCAGAGATGCGAAGATCGGTCACCAGCACTGCAAAATGCAAAGAAAAAATATATTTTATTGCAAATAACATCACATAGGTCAAAATAGCCAACATTTCGGGGGCCACACACAGTTCCTTCTTCAAGGCAACTCAGTGACAACCCTGCACAGCCCAAAAACATTGGCTATTTTGACCTATGTGACCTTCTTTTTAATAAACAATATTTTATTTGCATTTTGGAGTGCTGGTGACCTATCTTTACATCTCTGTGGTTGCACATGACCACATCTCCATTAAAGCTGAACTCTGGGCACAACCCAGGGACAGCACTGCTTATACATTGCATCTACTATGTAGAAAATGGAAGTGTTTTACATTTCTCTGGAGTGTAACAAAACTGAAAAATGGTCGGGAAATGGGCTTGCCTCACCATGCAGAAGCTGCTCATTAGATTACAGCGACGCCTTCTTCGTGGCAGCAAGACACCGGCAAGGCCCCCTACCCTCCCGTGTTTTACATTTCACAGGAAATACCATTCTAATGGGATAAAACACAGCCATGATTTTCTGGTGTTCAGAAATCTTTCTCAAAGCTCCACTTTTTTAAATCATTTCAAAGCCCAGTGCATGAGGAAAAAAGCATTGAAGACCTTCTGTGACCTGCATATTATCTACATACTCTCATTCCCCTTTTCTGCCGCTCAGCAGAATTCAGATCTTTGATGGTATCATATGAGAAACCTATAAAAAAGCTGAATTATGCTGGTTTAATGCACAGATTCCAAAAGGCTCGAGATTCTGGAGACGGCTAACCCAGCGGAATAGATTAGTGCCTGACAGACAAAGGCTTTGTATTAATGGGTGATACTTTAAGCAGCACAGTCCGGGTGCCTGTCTGGTTTTGCTGACGATGGCAAAATGGGAACTCTTCCATAATGTGAACATGCCATGTTTATAATAAATGTTACTGTATCTAAAAAATAACAACACTATTCATTATTTAAAGCTAAAAAAGTATACAATTTAAAGTGGAACTCCAGGCAATCAGCTAAATGCACAGATGAAAAACAAATAAGAGAGCTATTTTACCTGCCAAAGCATTTGCATGTCTGTCCATCCAGTCCTGGGATTTAAAAAACGCAGATAACACCACATTCAGTGTTATAGGTATAAGCTTTAGGAGGATACAGTGATGTAATTTCTCCATTCTTAGCCTGCTGACTAGACAATGTAGGAGCAGCAGCAGCAGACCGATGTGATCATCCTTCTCAGGGGTGTCCCTAGCATAATTGCCACCTGAGGGGGGCGGGGAGAAGGACAGTGCTGGGGG
>NW_017307083.1:545099-581124 GCF_000935625.1 Nanorana parkeri
TGGGGTCCTGGTGGTGCACCGTCCAGCTCACTTATATCACTGGCTTCACAAGCTGGGGGGACTCTGGCTAAGCGCTGGGAGGGGAGACGAGTATAGTCCTTACACATCTGCCCATCCAGCTTTTACAAACCTGGGATACTCTGGCCAGAAATGGGGTGGCAGGCAGAGCCCCACATGACACAAAGAGACACCACCTGAGGCAACAGCTTCAGGCTGCCTCATTATAGGAGCAGGACTGATCCCTCTCACTCTGCTTTCTCCAACTATCAGCAGATTCCATGTAAGCATGTTTGCATGCAGCACACCAGATTGGCTCCCCATGCTGCTCAACCCTCTCCCAGTCGGAGTGGAAGAGCATGATGCCTCCTAATACCTGAATTCAAATTCAGGTACTTGTAGCATTTATAAAATACCTTTAATGATTTTTTAATCAATACTTAGCTGCATAAAAAATCTAAAGGCTATTCATGCTGAAATCAAGATTTTGCCATGTTGTTTCTTCTTTTCCCATTACATTTTCTTTACTCTGTGAAAATAAGTTATATGTTTTCACTGGTATTTCTGTGCTTTTTGTTGCCTTTTTTTTATATAACCGTGAAATCCATTTTTATAGGATTTCACCCTCTTCACAAACAAGTCAGGAATCTGTGACCAGTTTCATTCTGTAATCCACGCCACCCTAGACCAGCCATAATCCTTTATTCTCGGGGGGGACTGGGGAGTTTGCTTAAGTTCAGCACTGAGCAATAGTATATAATGAGAAAGAACAAAGTTGCCTTCAGTGCCCCTAACACGTTATTTGTCCTTTAACACTAAAATAGCCCCCCTTCCCCATGCAACCTGTTTAGAGCACTGTGGCTTTAAGGACAGATGGTAAGATTTAAAGAGACCCTGTCACCAACTGAAAAAATGCAGGTACAAGCACAGCAAATTTAAATATTTAAATGCTTACTTGCAGTGTTATCCATAAGTTCATTTTTATTCATTTGCAATGTGCATTTAAACAAGCTGATCCCAACTGAAGGGGTGAGACATTTCCTATAGCCTAACTGCCCCTGTTCAGCATTGGGTTCTGTGCTTGTCTACCCTTTCCCCATCAAGGGCCCCTTAGTGACACAGATCATGCTATTTCTAGCACATCCATCATATCCAAAATGGCCACCAAAATCTCACGGGAATACCAAGTCTAAATTTGACACAGGCTTCCCCAAGATGGCACCCAGAGCTCATAGAACACATTAGTCCTCTGCTGGGTGCTAGCATCAAAGCAGTGGTCATGTGACTGCTCTGTTGATGCTTGAAAAGAAGAGAAAGTGACTTAGTGGTCACCTGACCGCTGTTCCCAAACAGCATACCCGACAAAGAGTTCACCAAGGAAAAGACCTTGGAAGCAAGCAGAGGGCCCAACACCAATCCCCTGCCTACATTGGTATATGTCAGTGAGGTGGCAGCTGTAGAAACTAACATTGATTAAAGACTCCCTCTATATCACTGCTGCAGTGACAATGTTTTGATTTTGTTCCACAATTTCAGTCCGGTTGAAAATACTAATGATGCATTTAGACTGGAGGTCCATGGCTTAAAGGGTTAGTCCAGCCAAAAGTTATATTTTACTAATGATGGGGTAGAGCCTGGCTCCTTATGTGTCTTGGAATATCCTACGGTGAGATCTCCCTACCGTTATTCCCAGCTGTTTTTGTCCACCTAGGAGCTTTGAATGTTCCCTTACACCATTGTGTTTTTCAACGCCTTCTGTTGCATTCCCCCAAAAATAAAGAAATAAAAAATACAGCAGGGAGGATAGGAACCCCTCGTAATTGCATAGCAGGGGCACAGATCCAGGAACTCAAGCACAGATACCTCGCCAATCCTGAGAGGTAAGAAATTATCAAGTGGTTAAACTCTTCATCATGTACCAAAAACTAAAATATCGACTAGGATAGACCCTTTAATAACCACCTACGGTCAATATCAGATTTCACTTACCACTACAATCGGCAACCTAAATTAAATTTAAACAGAAAAATACAGTATTTGTATCACATTACCAAAGGAGGATCTGTATTCGTCTTGGTCTTCAACAATTATCTCTTTCATAGATGACCTTTGCTATTTTCTATATTCTAGAGGAACCTGACAAATGGATCACATTACCTGACAGCCTGATTTCAACAAAGATTCAGATCATGTACCAGATAACTTGCTGAGTCAAGATGAACTTGTGAGCTGCCTTATCATTCACCAGAAGCCTTCTGTCATCCTTTTCTGTAATGAGAAGTGTAGGACTTGGCTTGTGCTCTGCTCTGTCACCATTGTTCAACTATATTCTTGTCTCGTATGTCTGAGTCCTATTCTCACTTGTTTCTACCACAAGCCACCCAGTTCATCAAAGGCACATTGTTATTACGGCTTGAAAAGAGAACTGTTCCTTCAAAAATATATTTTTAATATGTCAGCTGTCAAGCTAATGTTAGAAGGTCCTTCCTACAGGGAGCAGATTTATAAAAAGTGGAGGAGATGATGTCTGTATTGCTAGCAACAGCTGTCTTGTGAGGCAAGTTAGAAAATGAGAGGTGAAATCTACCTCTTTGTCATGGACAATAAAAAAAACCTTCTTTTGTTTTTTTGGTCATAAATCTGCCCTAGTTTGAATTACCATGCTGTCCCGATGGCAGAAAAACACAGTGGGGTTCCTCTGTCAAAGAGTAGCTATACCCAAGAATACCACATTTATATATTGCATCTTACCAGCCCTGGCTGCATTATGTTTTAGGCTTTTTACTTTTTATCCTGGCGATCTTACCAGTAACACAATTTCTATGCTAGGGTGACAACACTCCATTATTGTACTGCATCTATAGAGAGGCAGCATTGTGAATCTAGGTCAAGCTTTCTCAACCAGGGTACCATCTGGTGTCTTTAGGGGTGCCTCAAAATTTTTGCACAACATCATGCCTTTCCATGGTGCAGATAGACTTCTGATGTAAAGAGGACTGCTGATGTGAAGCGGGAACTTTAATGTAAAAGGGGGATATTCTACTATGAAAGGGGGCTCTGATGTAAAGGGGGGTGTCATGATCTGGATCAGGCTCGGAGTCCAGTAGCTGAAACAGCAGGCAAAGTCGTAGTCAAACAGGCCGGGTTTGGTACACAAGCAGACGGTAGTAGTATAGGAGCAGGCTGAACCGTAGTCCGAGATCAAGCCGAGGTCAGTAGCCAAAGGTATCAGGTATGAAGTGGAAGACGATGAGAGTAGTCGGTGAATCAGCAGCCAAAGGTCGGTACACAGGTAGCAGTATGAGCGGATTGTATCACAGGAGAAGCATGATATTGGCAGGAGCACAATAATCTGGCAAACAGATAGTGCAGAGGTATGGCTTAAATAGGAAGTTCAAGGGAGGGCAAGGAGTTCAGAGTTCAGCAGAAACTGGGTTTAACTGAGCATTACACAGGAGATCAGGCAAGGAGCTATCCAAGGTTCTAAAGTGGCTCAGCAGGGGGGGGCTCTAATGGGAAAGGGGGGCTCCTTATGTAAATGGAGGACTCTAATGTGAAATGGGGCTTCTGATGTGAAGAGAGCTTGTGATGTGAAGGGGGCTCTAAAAAGAAAGGATGGGCTTTGATACAAAGGGGATCCTAATGTGAGAGGGGGACTCTCATGTCAAAGGAGGGGGCTGTAAAGGGGGAATCCTGATGTGAAGGGGGGACCCCATTCTTTGTGTTTTTGCCTGAGACCCCCATTTAAAGTCCATACCAGACCCTTATCTGGGATATCACATCTGGATCACACCTTGTTTTTTTACATTTACATATTTCACATTTTAGATTGGGGTGGCAAAAAAGGCAAATGGTGGCAAAAGAATTGTCACTACTATTCCCTTTAGGCTTCCTGCAGCTGATTTTTTAACCTGGACTGAATTACCATGCAACCCAAACATACCGTGTACCCGCTCAATATAACCAAGTCTAATCTAATTCTTGCCCATGGCAGCCATATTCTGATGTCTAGTCTAGTACTGCACACGGAGAAAGGAAGGGAGAGTCTGACTGGTCACTATGGGCCTCAGATATATGAGGCCCATATTTAAGTAATCCTCTGTGCCTTAGATCCACAGCCCTTTTTAAATTCCATAATAGCAGCAACAAAACATAGATGTCACACATGGCTTAGACATGGCAGATTCTCACAAACACTGTTGTCAGACTTGACAAGACATTTTTAGAGGCAGCGTAACCACTAGATTAATTAGCGATGTAAAAGGTCCCCCCATATGGTATCTTTATTTGTGAAAACCAATGACACATTAAGAAAGCTGATTGTCTACACTGTATGACAGACTGAGGCACAGCCATTCACATCAGAACTGGCTCCAAAAGCAATGTGTCAGTGTCACAACAGATAATAGAGGCAATGTGGCATAAATGATTGAAGAACAACTTTGGGTATTTAGTCAAATCAATCAATGCGCAGCTAGTGATATCCAGAATCTGCTCCAAAGACATAAAATACATTCAGTTTGCATAAAACGTAATATTTATCTAATTCACCATTGCCAGACTCAAAAGCTTTTCACAGTACTTTTCAAATGATCCCTCAAAGTAGTTTCAAACTCTCCAACTTTTTTTCAATAATGAATCCAGATCAAACAAATATATATTGCCCAGCAAAGCATATCTTTACATTTTCCCTCCAGCACGTGTAGTCATCATGTTTCCAAACAGCTCCAACTCTCACAGCTCCACTTCCCTGAACTAGCTGTAGAGCACAAAATCACAAGGGATAGAGCAGCCACCAGCAGCTATCCATATACCAGCTTGGAGAACGGAGGAGGGAGGAAATGGAAGGAGGAGAGGGGAGCAGGGAACAGAGGACTGTCTTGCCCTGCTTGTTTTTGTTCCTGGAGATACAAACAGCTTACTAGCACACACAAGGGTGGCTTAGTAAGACCCTGCAAGGGAAAAGAGCCACCATAAAATAGGATATTAGGGTCAGTGTCCACAAAAAAGTGGACAAAAACAGTGGCTGCTATGGATTAGAGTCTTGCATAGAAATTGTATTGGACCTTCGGGAGGTCTTGCCCACAGTATTATAACTATCATTATAAAGAAAAACGGAATCCTGTGAAGGGCACCTCATAGCATACTTATGTTAAGGGTATTATTTGTGTGTTTTACATTTCACCATGTTACACATGCTTATTTTTTTAGGAGATATCTAATGTAAGTGAGAGTTAAAGGAGACCATATTGACATTCACAAATGGAGACACTGCTGTTGTACAGTGTAAATCTCACCACAGGGCATGAATTATTAACATGGACGTATTCCTAATGCACCTAATATTCTTGATGTATATTGAACAAGTGAAGCGTTCAGCGCTATAAACCACGCCAAAAAGAATAATACACAACTTGTATCTAATGCAATTGTTTTCTATTGGAGAGTGAGATACAGATAGCAGACATTATATCCTACTAGATGAGTACTAGGGTCAAAACCTTTTTTCAAATAGGGTTTGTAGATTACCTTTTGTATAGCTATAAATGTCATTGTGGTGATCTCTTTGTAGAAATAATCATACCAATGCACAATGAAGTTTTGAAAAAACATTTTCTTTATATGATTTGAAATGATATATGGACATATATATAGGGTTGCCACCTTTTCTTCCAGCGAAACCCAAACACTCAAGCGACGAGCAGACATTTTATGGAGGGAATGAGTGGCGGCTTATTCATATGTAAATAGCGCCTCACACTCATATGTAAATATCACAGTTGAGACTATTTTCAGTGGGGGGGCCAGTAGCCCCTATCTTAATTTTGGTTGCCCCTGTCTGCCCGACATCTTGTGTCCGGGTTTCAGCTGCCATGAAACCCGAACACAGCATTCAAAATGGACAGGTGGCAACCCTACATATATATGGCAGCCATATTTGCTTGTTGCATATGAATGCTCTGCTTGTGTCTTGCCTGTGCTGCACAAAGGGCCAGTGCTGATGGGTTTTTGTTCCCTTAGGAACTGCTTCTCTCCTCCTACAGGTCTATGGGAATAATAAAGCAACTCAAGCAGATCAACTGCAGGTCAGTTGCACCTGCAATGAATTGTGATGTCAGTGTTGGAGCACAGTGGCTTAGTAGTTAGCACTTCTGCCTTGTAGCCTGGGCAGGACACTATCTGCAAGGAGTTTGTATGTTCTCCTTGTGCTTGCAGTTTCCTTCCACACGTCAAAAGATATGCTGGACGGGTAATTGGCTCCTGTATAAATTGGCCCTGTATGTGTGTGCCATAAGGACTTTAGATTGTAAGCTCCATCGGGTCAGGAAGCGATGTGAATATGCAGTATGTAAAGTGTTTCTTATATTGTTGGCGCTATATAAATACCTGTAATGAATTAATAAAAGCATACTGCATTTTCCCATCAAAGCTGACCAACATAAGCCTAAAGCTCTTTATGCAGGTAATTTTACTCAGGGACAATTAGCAGGGTTGCTGACTATACAACTACTAGTTGAAAAATATAACAATGAAAATATGGAACACCAAGCAATAAGAATGTGAGCATGACATCAAAATTACTTTGAAGCCCTCATTTACATCTCTATGATGCAGGAGTATATGCAATGCCACACATGCTCCACCATTGCATGAAATCGCATGTTGCAATGTTAGGTGTGCCGTAATGCCATAATTTCCTAATGGCAGCCCAATGCACCTAACGATGTGGATTGCATCACAACACATTGTAACTTATTACCATGCCTTCTAGTGTGATGCCACTTTTAAAAAAGGTGCATGCATTTCTTTGAGTGCGATATAGCTACAGCAATCCATCCTGCATCACACCTGTGATGTCACATTGCACATGTGTGAATGGGGGCTGAGGATTTCAGATGTTTGACGTTCATGCAATTGGTGAATATTACTGCTCTATGTGAACTGCACACCTCCAAACTTTCTGAGATAAGACAAAGCGCTCATGTAATCATGCAGCACTATTGTCCGCTTTAGCACTGTGGAAAGAGAGTTACAACGCTGCTAGGATTTCAGCAGCGTTATTCCAGCATTGTCAGATGTCTTCTGGTAATGAAATAATTTGTTGAAAACTGACAGCAGGATCAATGGGTAAAAAGGGTATATTTCTTGAGTTGAGATTCATGCACTTATGGCCCAGATAGCAAGAAACTATGCTGCAAGTTTGAAAATGACTTGCTAAACTATTGCAGACTTGCCAAGCTTCACAATTTTGTTGCACAATTACAGCAAGTCTGCATTGCAAGTCTCCAGACCAGCGAGCTTGCAGAGCTCTTGCTAAGACCTGCAGGACTCTTGCTGTAGACTTGCCAAGCAAATTTGCTACAAATTCAAAAAGTGTCAACTAGAACTTGTGCTGTGAGTGTTCTGCAAGTCTACAACTTGCCAGGAATGTGTGCAGCAATATAACAAAATTACAATTTAACCCTGACACAAGTTTGTGGCAAGTTATCCTTGCTATCTGGGTGAGCTATGTGGCCATAATAAGGGAAAATTCTGGTTGGTTTCAGGTCCATCCCAGGGAACATATTCTTCTTTTCCCTTTCTATTCCTTTCCCTCTGTCCCTTGTTTCTCTTCCTATATTAATGGGCCCTATTTTGGGCATTCAAATACTTGTTTCTATTTTTTATATTTCCTGCTCTTTTGTGCCCCCCTTTTTCTTTTTTGCAGTGTGCTAAGTGCTCCTGTATAACTTTCTTGAAGGGCTGAAACCATGCATGTATAGTGCTTGAATAAGTGGGTCAGAAATTGGAGGGGTGGTATGATGAGTCCCTAAGCCCACTGCTCTGCTGAAGGAGACTTATCCTGAACATGAATGGGTTCCGATGCCACAGATACTGAATGTACTGCCATTTATACCCTATTGTGGGGGCACATCTGTTAAGTATACTATCTTTTCTTTGTTTCTAGACTTTGGTGTTATGTTTTGTGACTTGTTTTATTATACTTTGATCGCATAAATAAAAATTCAGTGGAGAAAAATAAGGTAAATTTACTTCTGGAATAGATTTCTACTTTAGGGACCCATTCAGAATGCGTTGATCTCAGTGTGATGGTTTGTTTAATGCTTTCTATATGTAGGACTGATCATCTCTATGGAAGCCGCCCTCACTGTACCCTACACAAAATATGTGGCAATCAAGATTTTTTAAAGATGCACCACACAAGTACCCTAGACTTAAACCATGCCTGAAATCTTTATGTAGTCACTAATGAATATTATTGAATCCCCCTTTCAATAAACCAGCTTGTACTCTTGGTTTAGTGACCTCCTAAATAGGTTTATTTAGCCATACATGCTAGATAATGACAGTGTCCATCCAAAAAGAGTTTCAAACATCTTGGAGGCATAATTTAGCCATGATACTCCATTTCAACTCCATGCAATCTGAAAGTAGACATTCCAGCCAAGTGACTTCAGCACAAACACAAAATGTAATATGACCTTAATATTTTTTCATCTCTCTGTCACACTCCTGTCTAAATCAAGGAGGGAGAAATCTATTTTTCCTTTTCATTTTTCGAATTATCACCTGTCTTACTACCACCCCCACCCACAGAAGCGAGTTGAAGTATGAATCATGCTTTCTTGGAATGTGGTTAGCTGTATTCTAAAGCTTTGTGGGGACCATCCAATCTATTGCTGGGATAAATAAGGACTTCTGTGTCATTGCCCTTCATTCAAAGCAATGGTGAAAGGTCTCTTGATATTCGTCACCTGTTGAAATGTCTTTGTTTTTACACTGAGGGATGTTTCTGACTTCTGTTTACTGAATACAGATTTACATGGATTGAACAAAGGTCTAAGCTGGGGGATACTGATGTTTTGTTTAAATGAAATACTTTTCTAGAATACACAGTGCCAATAGAGAGCCTTTAAAAAGAGCCAGTGCCCATGCAAGGTATGGCAACAGGTTCACTTTAAGCTGTACAATCTTTGGTTCCATTTGCTTTATTGTCACTCTGTTGAGTTGCCAGGTGCAAAAAAAGTCTCCCTGTTGTAGCTTTAAGTCACAACTTCATGACTTAGCATCAGTGCAATCATGTGGTTGGAAGGAGAGGGAGTCACATTCTACCCAATACTCAGAAGTACTGCAAACTTTTTTACTCTCCCATTGAGGAAACAGAGCGGTGGCGGAATGTCAGGAAGAGTATGTGCGTTTGGCAGGGCCACTATTCAAGTGAACCTCATGCATTCCCTACAGGGACACAGAACTGGTTTTCTTTAAGGCAGTGCCCTTTGTATACACATGCTAATAACCCTCAAAAGCAGAGAGGACCTCTGGGTAATGCAATGCTTTATGTAGCAAGCCAGTAAGTGAATGCTCCATCCATTGGATGTTTACGGCAATAATGCAAACATTTGCCCTTGGGCAATGCCAAAACAATCCATGGGTTGGTGTCAGCAAAGGCTTGTCATCTCATCACACCCAACTAGACAAAGGTGATTGTAAGTGCAGGTATGATCCAATCCCTCTTGGGAACCACTGTCTTTCAGCCCTACCCAAGCCCAAAGAAGTAATTTTGTAAAGTGCTTACCTTGGTTGATCACAGAACAAAGTTAACATCACCCAACACAATATTTTTGTCCTTTGACATTTGCTTTTTGTTTTGCAATCAAGCACATATGGCTTGATTTCAAGAGTAAGCACTTATAATTACAAAGCCTCTATAAAGGCTGGGAAGTTGTGTGTGTTTGTGTGTGTTGGGTGGGTAGGGCTGGTATTTACAAATAGAGATAAAAGTGTACTTAGCCTTTAAGAAGCTCTATAAATGTGTACACTTGGCTTAACTAAGCGTGCAGGTTTATATCAATGGAAAGAGGGAGGTACTTAAAGACAGTTTTGCCACCAGCCTATCTGCAAGAGATCAGAAGGGATCAGACAAGAGTTGGTTGACTAGGAGACACTTAGTGTAGTTTATGTCTATAGCTAGCTGCCTATTGATAAGTACTGATATACCTTTAGGTGATGCCTGGGATCAACACTTCCTGCAAAATCTCTTCATTTTTTTGGTAACATAAATCCATTCGGCACTACAAAAATTGCCTCTTAGGGCCAATAAAATACAGACAAGATATTTTACACCCAAACGATGTATGCTGATGATACAAGTACCTGACTCATTATACCACTGCTGAAAATGGGAATATATCTTACCGCGATTATATTGCTTTTCTATGCCAAATTCTAAACAGTTTGTAAAGGTTTGTCACTGTGTCTGTATTCTATACTATAAATACCTGTAATATATCTGCCGGGATTAAAGAGGATTTATCTATGCAATAGAAACTGCTCTCACAAAAGAAAGCAATTTGTTCCAATTGAGAATGTATGTAGTGCTTTTAGCAAGGTTTGGTTTGCACAAACTTAAAGGGTAACTATAGTACTTTTAATATATATGCAAATAATCTAATCATTGAGTTTTAAAGCGACTCTGTATCTAAAATAATGATTGAAAATAAATTAGTCCATGCAAAGGAAACATGAACCAGTCAACTCTTCTGCTGTCAATGCTGCCAATCTCAGCAGCAATAAAGAAAAACCTGGCAATTCCCTGGCAACATCACCTATGCATTGTATTTTTAACCTCCGTCACTAAGGGCTTATTCACATGGACTCAGAGGGCCTTCCACCATCCTGATCAGCATATTTCTGTGGTGGGTATGGCCAGGTGTTTACGGTCAGCTGAAGCCGCTCAGCCTGTAAAAATCAATGACAGGCTGACAAGCTCCACAGCTGTCTGCAAGTAATCACACAAGGAGCGACTACCTGTGGTTAGGGACAGATGAGTGGCCCTGGATGCACACAGTCTGTGTGCAGAGCCACTCATCTGTAAATAACGGCAGGTAATCTCTTCTTGAGCAATTACATGTGAACAGCCGTGGACAGTGTCAGCTTGTCATTGATTTGTGCAGGCTTCCTGTCTATACCTGACAGGAAACACCTGGCTGTACCTACTGCAAAAAAATATGCTGATCTAAGTGGAGGGCAGCTCTCTGCACCCAGCAGGTGCAGGTCTCACTGCATGCAACAGTCTCCCTGAAAGAATAATTAAGCTTCTCTTAGCAGTTGCCGAGAAAGTTGTTTATCATCATTCACATTTGCAAATCTGCATATGAAACACATGCCTCCTATACTACATACTTGCTTGTGATTTTTGACCAGCTTGCAGCCAGTACAAAGAAAAAGTAATGGTGAAAAGAAAAAAAAATCTATAATGTATATATTTTTAAACGCCCACATAACTGGGAATGGCAGGGGATGTCCATCACTTAAATACATTCACTGGAATTCAGCTTAGCTGTTAAGTAAGCTGTCGGCTACAGCACCCAGCATCCCTAACGACCATTGATGCTGATAGTAGGTGGAGGCTGATTAATCATCAGGCTCTGCACACTGTCAGCATAACTGACAGCGGGCATCACCAGTTGTTAAAGAAGGTGTTGACTTTAACAGACAGCATCCTTGATGACCAATGATGCTGACAGTGTGCGGAGCTTGATGGGGAATTCAGAGAACTGAGTTCCCCATCAGGTCCGCTCTGCTGCTGATTGACAGCTGGCTGTGGGCAGATACAATAGCCAATTGCATGCTGGCTTCGGCACATACCTACTACCTGCTGCCAATCAATAGCAGAGCAGAATTGATGGGGAATTCAGTTTTCAGAATTCCCCATCAGCCTCTACCCACTCAAAGCAAATGTAAGCAAGGCGGAATTCTGGCTAGCATCATTACCAAAATTCAGCCATATGTGGGTAATGATATCAGCCAGCGCCTCCAGCCGTTTTGTTTACATTGAGCTGCCAGCAGGGGAATCTCCGGGTGACACCTAAATTGGGCTGGGATTGCATAAGTAGTTGCTAGGACTCCGGCGACCCAGTGTCCTTGCAACCAATGAATGGCAAGCTGTCAGATTTATGACAGCTTCCCACTACACACATGTCCCACTCTGAGTATATCCCACTCTCTGTACTCCAGGTCACAGCTGATCTTAATTACCACCAGTTTTCCAATCTGTAAACTGTCAGTAATTATTTTTGAATCTGTCACAGCCATGGCAAGAGATTCTTAAATTGGCGATATTAAGAACTACTTGATTCTGTCGCAAGTGTTGGTAAAGCAACCAAAACTGGTGAGAGGGCTTTTTTGAACTTTCAACATTTTGAAAAGGTCCATACTGCCAATTAAGGCTTTATTGAATTCCCCCCATTGTGCTGAAAGGTGTCACTCTTCCTCATCTCAGAAATTTGGGAGGTATGTCATTGGATCACATTACCAATCAGGGACTCTGCAGTCATTCATACTCAAAAGCTGCATCTTTTTGACATAACCATATGACCACCCTGTTTAGTGTCCACCAGTCCCATTGCAGGTTAAGCTCCATTCCTTTGGAACTCATGACCATCGTATAACATTATATTGCATCATTCATTTGTAAGCACATCCCCGATTTCAGTTGACACTTCTTAGGGATAATCTTTGAGATAAAATGTGGCACGTTAGAAAAACCTGGAAAATGCTATGCTTTCCAAAGTCACAATAGAAAAGTCACTTTGGATCTGTGCATCAGTTTTTCTATTTTCAGTGCACATTATCAGTGCTGAGATAAGACATGACAGTGTAGTCATAGCAACATGTAATTAATGCCCAAACTTGTATTTGTAAGGTGACATGACTGTGATACCAGCATTAAGGAAACAGGAAGATACTAAGCACTGTGTAACTGAGACACAGAATGTGTCATATCTGCAAAACAGCCATGCGTGATGTGATGTTTTTACTACGTGTGAGATGTTCCACATACATATTTAATAAAATGGCTTGGCACTTTATGTGGAGGTTCCTAATTGGGATGGCACAGTACCAATACAGTTTAACAAAAGGGATTATTTTGTGGAAACAAATGTATCCAGAAATCTACAAATCCATGCCCCCAAATCACCCTATGTTAGCAATGTCACAGGAAATCCAAAATTGCTGGTTAAAATTATCAGTGAACAGACTCTGGAATGGTAGAAAAGCCTAGGAGTTGTTGTAGATGATCATGGTGGGGAGGACAGGTAATAGGGAAAAAAGAGAGGTGAAGAGAACAGAGAGACCAGAGGAGAGCTGGAAGAAACAGGAAAGAAGAACAAGATGGAAGGACAACAGAAAAATAGTAAAGAGAGGAACGGGCACCAAGAGAAGTGAAGGAAGGGTTAGGTCAACAAGGCTAACTAAAGAGAAAAGGTATGGGAGAAAGAAGAAAAGAGTTGTAACATGGCAAGAAAGTGGAAGAGATGTGGAACCACAGCAGAAAATGGAGCATAAGCTCTCCTGACAGAGAAAGCCTGGTTAGACAGGAATGGCTTGAGTTGAAAAGTAGAGGATGTGAGGGTTAGAGCAGAGGTATGACAGCATGAAATATTAGAAAGCAGCTTAGGAAATAATGAATAGGAGAATGTCCTAAAGATGGAAATGAAGGACAGCAGAATCTAAAGGAAGAGATGAAGCAACAAACCTTATCTGATGTATGTGTTAGATAGTCTGGTTGTCTGCTAGAGAGTTGCCATGTAGAGTTCTGTTTGGTGAATGGATGGATCTAATGATGGTTTTCACTCATGATGATGGTTCATATTTAGTAATTTAATGTAAAAGTAAGTTCTAATAGATTCTCTCTAGCAAAGACCATAGAAGCCTTCATCAGTTCCCCGATTCTAGTACAAGCAAAAAAAAACTGGACAGTAAATGCTGGTTGGGTTATACAAATAAAAAACTCAAACATTTAAGCATACAAGTTTTAACTATTAACATTAAGAACACAATATTCCTGCATATTGTCTTTATTGAACATCGTATGCATTGCTTAAAATACTATCTGTGCTAACATATGTGTTGGGGAAATAATATAATGCCATCTAACATCCCATATGTTCAGAACATGTGATGTCAGTGGAAAAGGCTATGTACCGCCATATGGACCTTTGTTGATGAAGAATTAATCACTTTCTATTTTACTTAGTAAATTTAGAATGTATTATGTAAAAAAAAATTACTTTCAACAATACAGGTTTCCTGTGGTAACATCAAAGGATAAACAGATCTTTGAAATTAATTACCTAGCCTTTAATCAGTGTTCATTATACATTCATCATGGGGAGAGTTATCTCCAGGGTTATAATTTGTGAATGAGTCCTATACCTGGGCTAATAACACCATCCATTAGATTGTCACCTTAAACTCTCAGTCTGTTTCACAAAGTGAATGTCACACAGAAAAGAAAAGCATTGTCCTGTTTTGTTTAAGCAGTAACTTCACTGTAGATGTTGGGAGGTCCACATCTGAGTGAAATTTTGAACCTACCATCCTACAATGAAATAATCAAACCCAAGGGGAGGAGCTTCTACAAAAAACTATGATCAATCAGGTGTTTCCAGGACAAAAATATATCTAACTATAGCCCTGACCGGTGGGGCTTTAAAAAAAAAACATTTCAATCGCTAGACTATTAGATAAGGGACATGCTTTTAAATGGACCTTGCATGGACTAGTGACTTTTTTGGTATCACATGTCAATAACCACATTACAAATACAAGAGTGCAAGAGCTATCGAAAAAAGCAAGAACATCTATGGTTGTGCCGGTATCCTTTGGCCATGACTACTGTTCAGTACTGAGACCATAGAAAAATGAGGACCCGAAATGACTGAATCACACAAATCTATTTGTCTGAAGGGGGGAATCAATCAGTCATGAACAGTCTCTCTCCATCCTGCTGTGTCCTGTATGATTGTCATTTTCCTTTTATAGAACATCTCTGAGATTTTTGGGTTTAAATCACAGCAAGGTTTAGTGACATTACATTTTAAATTCTGGTTTATTAGAACAGAAGGTGGGGAGGGGGGGCATCTGTACAGCAAATACAACAAATGAGACACTCAGAGTAATCTGAATCTTGTTTCAGGGCCAGTGTCTGTGTAAAATTAACCCCCAACCACGTTATACTCACTTGTCCAGGTATTTTGAGGACATGAGAAAAGAGTAGCGGAGGTGAGTATAAAGTGGTCGGGGGTGGGCTTTATACCCATTCAGTCACTTTAACCTGAATGAGCAAGGTGATGTGTCTCTCTTTATAGCAAAAAACTGTTCTATGCCAATTTAGATTCAACTTATTTTTCCTTCCCTCCCTAAACCCTACATTCTTGCTGCGATATGAATCGATAAGAGAAGTTCTGTATAAGGAAAATGGCAATCAAACAGAACACAGCAGAATGGAGACTGAGTGTTCATGACTGATTGATTCCCACCTTAGGACAAATAGATTTGTGTGATTCTTGCATTTCTGGCCTCTTACTTTTCTATGGCTTCAGTACTAAACAGTAATCCTGGCCTAAGGATACCAACACTAGAACAAGTAGAGGTGAGGCACTGGATTCATATATTCAGAAGATCAGTCAGACCGTGATAAAGCACTATGGCTTGGCAAAGGCCGCTCTTAACAAAAACAGAATGTCCCACATGAAAGGGAATCCAGGGTTGGAGATATATACGTATATACAGTCCAATGAGAGTGCCAAACAAGACAGAATGAGAGTCCAAAACCATTTAATAACAGAATGGGAATAAGGATAACAACACCACAGCTCTTGGAATCTTGAATTTGTAATGTGGTCATTGAAAAGTAATGCCAAAAATGTCACTAGCTGATACTAGGTCCACCTTAAGCATGTCCTTGGTCCAGTAGTCCAGAGATTGAAAGGTCTTTTCAGAGGCCCACCACTCAGGGCTGTAATTAGATGTGGGAACACCTGATTGATGACTGCCTTTTGTACAAGCTCCTCCCCTAGTGTCATGTGATTATCTGTGCGAATACAAATGCTAGAATGAACTGTTGGAGTCAGCATGGAGTCTTCTTAATATGCAGGGATACTTTCCAACTGTACAAGCTGCCAAATGCCAGAGATTTCTCTTTGTTACCAGCAGCCTAATTGCAGCATAGGTGGGAAAAGGAAGTTAGGGGAACCTGTTGCTTTGCCTTGCATAAGTTATTGTAATGAGAGCCTTAAAACTGTAATAAATCATAAAAGGTGAGGGGAAAATGGAGAGGAAAAGCAGTAGCAGGGAGCAGACAAATATTAGGTCCTAAGGAAGGTAAAAAGAAGAATGGTGTAGAGCAGAGGAATAGTGGAGAGATGTCTTAAAATGCACAATATAGGCCCAACCTTCATTTGAGAGGCAGCCCATGTATTGTTGTGAAAAGACATGGCAAGGAACCTAATGAAGGTATAATAGAACATTTCATAACCTGCATAAAACTCACTGATAAGTTGTTCCATTATTAGTAGGTTCTTTTTCAAAGTTTTCCACAGACATTGTGTGACTATTAGCTAGAAGATCTTTCCCACAATAACAACATATTTGCTGATACACATCACCTGTCACATATTTATTCATTTCTATAGTAGCAAGAGCAATGTCAACTGGCTCTCATTTGAAAGTTTCCAATGCAGACAACGGAACTGCTTCTTCATAGTTAGTGCCACCCACAACCTTTCCTGCCCCGGGAGGCCTGACTGTCATGCACAATTTGCACAATATGGGAATGTTGATTGCTGATGGCAATCCTGAGATAGGTACTCATATTTACAAATTTACCTCCAGCATTGAAAAGGTTCTCAGTCAAAACTTTCACTGTGAGCCATTCCATAGACACAGCATGCATGCTGTGATTGCATTCAGCCTATGAACTGCACACAACATTATAAATACGCTACTTGGAAAGCTAAAGATTTCAATGCCCTGTCATACACAACCAAATTTAAGTTGACTTTTAAATAATCTGATTTCCAATGAATGCATATTTATACTGCTGTATGCATTTTAATGCCCCTTTTAAATAACCATTTGTGATACCCATTTCCATAGAGTTCTTCATCACTGCCTTATATCAACAAGATCTAGCGCTGTCATGGTGCTACAGTGACGGATCTCTGCAGTAGACTGATCACCATACTATTATTAATCATGAACACTTATAACAACGGATAAAATAAAAGAACGTTAAGAAAAATAAATGGGTGTATGTATATCGGGACTATATTCAAAGCAAATGCATGATTATTAAATGCACAAATATAATCGTGAATTAAATATAGACAGGATATTATGAGATTACCCACTGTGGTCAACAGAAGGTGTACCTGCAGGGTTTGTAGAAGCTAAAAGAAAGCATTGTACTGTAATAAACATCTACTGCATATTCCAGTGCTCTGCTGCATGAGATGTTAGATGATTCTCCATTGTGCATGCTGCTTATTACTGCAGTCTTACAATAATGAGAAAATTAACTAATTTTAAGTTTTCCAAACATATCATATATGCTCTCATCTGTGTTTTAGGGTGTAGGAGTGCATGAGGTTTAGAGAAGTCTTACACATGCCAATGCATTTTGAGGGTCTCACAATGCCCCCTTCCTCAAAACTATTATAACTTCTACTCTGCCGGGTCATGATATGCACTCCTAAAATAGTCATATGTCTGACCTACCTCCTCTTCATAGTCCCATAGATCTAAGACCTCTATGCAAATACGCTTGTCCCACCCTTAGCTCATCATATCTGATCGCTCTTTCATCCCTCTTCTCCATTCAGTGACCCCCGCTTTCCTACTTCCTACATCCAGGTTACTATACCTCCGATCCTCTCCCGGACTGTCCCCTACCCTCTCCCCCCCAACTTGATTCTCCTTTGTTTTGAAATGCGTGTCACGTGTTGTATTATATTTACAAACATGGCCTCCATCTGAAGTAGTTATCTGCTTAATATTATATGTATTATTTGTATAGTGTTTGAAGCTAGTCCAATTTTGTATACTTGCTTTCGAGTGCTATTTCGAGACTATGTTTGTACTACTTGTACTACTTGAATACCTTAATAAAAACTACATGCTGGAAAAAAAAAAAACTTCTACGCTTTCAGCCCTAGGAGCACATTTCTAAAAAAAGTGGAAAAAGTTGGTTTACAAAACATCAGCAAAGGAAGTAAATATGATATTCATTTAGTGCTGAATGTCTGCCTAAAATGGCCAAAACTGATGGGTACAGAGTAAATGTGTATAAAAATAATGCATCTTATGTTGTAATGCTTTGGGTGCTGTGTTTTGAACATCACCTTTGCTCTTTGTATTGCAATACCAAATAAACCTGAAAGTTACAGAGTAACATAGGCTGAAAAGACACACAAGTCTATTGAGTTCAACCCATAAAAAAAAAGATTTTAGCTTTCATCAGGCAAAGGCGGCCTACTAAATGACAGATAAATCCTAATTGTTTACTCTGGATTACTGCATCTAACTAAGCTGAACTCAAAATAAATGTCAAACCATCTAGTTCAGTTGTAAAAATGAATATATAACTGAACACAGCTAATTTAGGTAATTAAGTATGTCTTAGCATAAAGCAGGGCTGGGAGAGGGAGGGCGCCACTGGGGATCAGAAGGTTCTATAGCAGGTGTAGCCAGACTTTGGTCCTCCAGATGTGATGAAACTGCAAATCCCATCTTGCATATGCCACTGGGAGTCATGCCCGTGGCTATTAGAGTCTTGCAATGCCTTATGCCTACCTCTGCTCTATAGCATTGCATAGTGCTGTCGATATAACTAGGGCTATGCTGTGCTGTCTGACAGGAGTGTATAGATCACAAGGCCGATTGCACACATATACAAATATTTTATCAGGTAAAACAATTCCTTATGCTTTATATTTGCGTGGATTTCAGATTTAAATAAGTAGATGCAGTCACACAGTTTCCCAGACTTTTACAGAATGATAGAACTGTTGTTTTATTACATTACAGGTTTGTCTACTGATAACATCATAGCTAATATGAAATGCACGACAACCTCTTGTGTTCCCTGATGCCAAAGAAAGTACCAGTCTTTCTGCTAAACCTGAAGAGTGCTGCTTGTGTTTGCCAAGCTGCGAGGAAGTGATGTTTGTGAAGTTGCTCTCTCTCTCTATGCTTTCCCTAACCCCTTTGCTGGATTTATTGCAAAGAACTGTCTCGCCTCTTGGGCAAAGCTGGCGCTTTTGTTTGACTCTGCTGTTCTTCCTGCACCTGCCGTCGCTTGGCTAATTACCTGTCTGAGCTAGCGGCTGGGGATGCTGATCCTGTGCTGCCAACTAATAGCTTTGTGCTATCACACCCTATGTAGGTCTAATACCTCACTGAAAAAGAGACTTTTACAGAGGTGTTAACTGTTATACACTGTATAATAGACATGTGCACTGCCAAAAAATGTGTTTAGTTTCGTTTCGTTTTAAATTCGGATTTGTGTTATTTCGTTTTTCAGGATTCGGGTGTGAAAGTCAATTCGGATTCGGAATTCGGATTCGGACGAAATTCGGTAGCGTTAGTACGAACGTTCGTTTCGTTTTCTGTTCTTATTCGTTTCGTTAGTTTGTTTGCAGCAAAAGTGACATTTGAGGGGGAAAAAATATTTTTCTCCTTCTCTAATGTCACTTTGCTCCAACGAACTAACGAAACGAATGGAAGACCACAGTGTAAGGGAACAGGTTTCCTATACCTCTCAACTGGCATTTGCCCTTAAGAACTCTTTGCTAGCAGGTATTTGTCTGCTTCCACAGACATAAGGTCATACCCGATCCAACCAGAAATAGCCACATCAAGTTACTGTCATCTTGCTCCTAAAGGCTGCCTACTCATTTAATTAGTTTTAGCTCAGCACTTTATCAAAGTTGTTTTTACCACCTGTCTAACAGAATATATGGAGCAGCAACTACAAATGTGAGTTTCAGTGGACATAACCAACATTTGCATTAATACAAATAATTTTTCACAAAAAAGCACACTAGTTTACACTTAATGTTGCAAAATTGTTATTTACCCACAAGTATAGCAAGTAAGGAAGCTAGTCCACTAGGGTCCCTGTATCTACTAGGGAGTAATATGATAGTGGGTGCAGTCATTACATTATAAGAGCTACAGTGACACATGCTGGCTGAAGAGAGGTACTACAGTCCATCTATGTCTGCAGGTTTGTTCCTGAATACACGCATCTAACACTATGAAACCTCTGGAGCATGTGCAAGTGTCAAGCCTGAAATTTAAAGCCACCTTACTTTAAAAGAGCATTAATGTATTGTATGCAGAGTCCCAATTCTAGCTCATCATCTAGGCAATACATTTGTGCTCCTTTCACTTTATAACAACAACAATATCCTCTCCAGACAAGGCCAGCCTTTGAATTATGTACAGCTTTAAAATATAACTGTATATTAAAAGCCATAGAAAAACCTTTTTATTCAGACTCTGGTCTCTGATGTGAATCATTACCACCCCTGGGCAATAACCTTGGACTTAAAAGGTGCATCTGTGCCTGAAGCAGCAAATTACAATAATATATTCTGTAGCTTATCCTTGATCTTCTTCCCAAACAAGTGTGTGAAACAGATGTTTGTGTCGATTGAACGTAAGAATGTCAATGATACCTGTGCAATCCCATTGTGTTCATCACATAGAGCATTGCCAAGGGCAACAAAAATGCACAAAGCGCAGTAACACAGAGCAGGTGATCAGAATCTGCCTTTCGCTAATCTTACTACAGCAGGTTGATATGAGGTTGATATGAGTGATCGAATTTTGCAAAGCATCTTTGTTCTTTCAATCAGCATATAATGCATGTGCAGTTTTCACAAGTAATATGGTCTAATCATTGCTTGCATTTACTAGTAGTATTTAAGTCAATTAGCTCTCAGTCATGAGATCTAATCCAGTAGTTTTTGCATAGATTAGGCGACAATCTGATGGTTATGATGACATGCAGATGCCCTCTATTCAACGGCCATTGGAGAGGTGAAAGATTCTCCCCTGCCCTCTCCATTACCATAAACATGCCAGGTCTACAGAGCCACCCTTGCATGCTTATAATGCTACCTGCACTCAGAGGCTTTTCTGCCCTGAAGGCAGTTGGAATGTCCAACTGCCCCCTTAACTCTTTGGTCAATTAGCTCTTAGTCATGGGATCTGATCAAGCAGTTTTTGCATGGATTGTGTAAAGATGTAATGTTTTTGGTGGCATGCATACGCCCTCCAGTCAACAGCCATTGGACAGGTGATAGATTCTCCCCCTGCCCTCCTCATTACCATAAACCTGCCAGGTCTACAGAGCCACCCTTGCATGTTCATAATGCTCTCTGCACTCTGAGGACTTTCTGTCCTGAAGGCAGTGGCAGTTGGATTGTCCAACTGCCCCCTTAACAACCTGATGTTAATGGTGGCATGCAGATGCTCTACAGTCAATGGTCATTGGAGAGGTGAAAGATTCTCCCCCTGCCCTCCTCATTACCATAAACCTGCCAGGTCTACAGAACCACCCTTGTACATTTATAATACTCTCTGCACTTAGAGCATTTTATGCCCTGAAGGCAGTTGGATTGTCCAACAGCCCTCTAAACTCTTTGGGCAGCCCACCTGTCTTTGAGCAATGGCAAGTGCAGCAACAAAATTATTTAACCCTGTAAACAGAAATCATCCATCATGCTGGAAAATGCCTATTAAAAATATTAGAATAAAGTGAATGGGCACTCAAGTCCGAATGTCTGGCTGCTAACAGGTGCATACAGATTGCTAGGTAAATTAGTTACCCAATTTTTGTTGTAGGGATGGCTTGGGAATTTCCAAATTAAGGCATTTGACATAAAAAAAACAGTATAATACCAGTAATAAATCACAATGCAAAACCAGATGCAAAAAAAAAAAAAGGGGAAAGATTTACATATTTGTGAGTGGCAGCCAAGACTATACTCCTGTTAAAATCCCCCTTCCTGCTTGCCACTCATAAACATTAACTCTCCTGCGCTGTCTGTAACCATCTCCGTCTTGGAGAACTTGTATGAATACCGCTGCTTGCTGTACCCACGAGGGAACAATTTTGTGTGCTGCTACTGCTGCATACCCAAGCAAAGGCATTTTAACTCGTTAGTTGCTATAGATGCCTGCAGTGCAGGGGAGGCATTAAATGCAGTCATTAAAAGCCACCGGTTGGATGCTGGCACCATTTACCCATAGATCCACAGAGCTTAACTGTGTCACAAGCAATCAGCCTCCCCGCTGTGTCAGGCTGGGGACTAGAGACTTAGCACCGTGTCCTCCGATTGACACTGACAAAGAGTGAGCATCAAGCTAGGGATGGATGCTCAGGCATTTCCTGGACCCGTCTGTATCACGTTGCCGTAGTTACATACTAAAATGCTCTCCTATTTGTTTTCATTGAGAAAGCAGGTCAATTTTATTTTAAACAATAGATAATAAAGTATAAAAGACACCGGTCAATAAAGTTAACTTAATAGGATCGAGTCAACCGGTCTATAGAACAACGATATGAATGGAAAAAGTCTACCTCTTAGGTGGTCCCTTTGTATAGCAAGGGTCTTACTTCTAGCACAATCATTTTCAGAAATCTAAAGCACCAAAGATTCCCAACCAGCACAAGAAATGAGCCCAAAAGACTAAAACTAACCAGACCAATGAAGATATGATGACAATGAAGTCCTTCCAAAGAAAGGAAAAGCTTCTTGTGTGACTTTTTACCCCCCAAGTTATTGTCATAACTAAGAAAAAAGTCCCCAAATCAGCTTACTTTGTGACTTTGACAGCTAACAAGGCAAAAATATGACAATGATATCCCTGCTGAAGCAAGAGGTTGGTGCCATACAGGAAGAGGTAGCTGGATTTGGCTGCAGGTAAGAGAGCAGACAAGACAGGTAGTAGAGAGACATTATTGAAGGACCAGAGGTTGAAAAAAAAAAAACAGTGAAAGTCATTGAAATAAAGACTACCTACTGTGCTTCTGTGGAAGGATGCCTAAATCCATTGTCTGGTGTAGAGGGGAAGGCTGCTGAACAGCTTGGTGTTAGGATGCAAATGCTCCCATCATTGTGTTTCGCTTTGCGCTGCCTCTCGCTCTGCTTTTCTCAGCAAGTGGAGCATCTCGTGTGCAAGTGTGTCTGTTTCTATGGGAAGCTAGTTTGAAATGTATCCCATTGAATCAGTCAGCCACTAAGGATTCGTCACTACTTTGCCCTGTCTCCTGTCAGCTAGCACTCCTGTGCCACAAAGCACTGGGAGGAGGACTGCTCAACATTTGTCTTTAGATAGAAAGGTTGAAAGCCTCCATTCTTTGATTATTAACATGGGCACTTTGCAGCCAGGTGGGCAAAGTACCTAAAGAAAAATAGATTTTGGCATGACAACCTCTCAAGCTTCTAGTCTCAACATGACCCTTGCTTTAGGTTGACATGACAAACATCTCTATGCATGGGACTGTGTTTGCAGATAATACAAAGAAGCCTTGTAGGTCAATGCAATTGGTACTTACGGCTGCCTTGTCCAGGGGTCAAAGGTTGGGAGCACTTTAGAGACATGGTATATCCTCATAGCAAGCTTATGTCGAACTATGTGCTGGAGAAGCTTAAGGTGAGAGGAGAAGGAGCAAACTGAGCTTTAAATACAATTGAGTGGTGTATCATATTAACAACTAATTATCTGTGTATGGAAGGCTCTGCAATTACCATGGAGACCGATGAATCTTTTTCTCACTTTTTTTTTTTTACCCAACATTTGATTGCAAGCTCTCTAACCACAGCCCATAATGCAGTGTCAGTAGGGAGCCTGCAGAGCTTCGAAGCAAAGCTATATTTCAAATATTAAATTGCTTTGTGCTGGTCATCTGAATTCCGACTTTGTCTTGAGTTCCTGTACCATGGTATTAACAGCTGCTTGCGTGTATAGACAGATGTACGGAATTTAAGGGCTGTATATAGCTCTGGATCTAATGCTGTAATCTTCTTTTCCAAGAAAATCTTTTTTCTTTTCCCCAGCAGTATGAAAAGATAAGAGATGTATAGATGGAACCTGCATGTGAACATGGAATGTCATGTCTTTCGTACAGGCTTATGTGAGCGGTGCTCTGTGTGCGAAGGGGGATGATTTTGGGTCACTACATAGATATATTTCACATACCTGTGAAACCTGTGTGAGAAGCTTCAGAAAACAATGGGCTGGGAATCTCTGACTCTCTTTGAAGCATTGAATAGGAAAACCATTCAGCTTTGCTGGAAGTGTCCTTGCTGCCCAGAACAAAAATGTGGGGAGACAATTTTTTTTGTTGCCACGATATCAATGCTGTAGGATAGGGGTGGGCAACTCTGGCCTTTCAGCTGTTGTTGAACTACAAGTCCCATGAGGCAGTGCAAGAGTGACAGTTACAGGTATGACTCCCAGGGGCAGAGGCATGTTGGGATTTATAGTTAAAGCACAGCTGGAGGGCCACAGTTGCCCACCCCTGCTGTACGATATCAGTGCAGGAACTGTAAGTATCCAGTGGAGGATATGTTGTTGCAGAAATTATACTGTAAGTATCTAGATTTAGGGAGCATAAGTAATATTAAAGGTAAAAGGTTTTTCAACTATTTCAAATGCTGATGCTGCTCCTTGATGTCTAAAAGCTTTAGTTTCCCGCAGAATCAGCTGGTCCCCTGAGCACTGGCCCTGATATCTTGTTTTAGGGTGGCTCATTTCCCTTGCAGGGTCCTCTGGAGCCACCCTTGTGTTTGCTTTTAAGCTGTGTGTGTCATTACAGACACACAGACACAACAAGGCAATCCTCTTCCCACCCCTTTGCTCCTCTTCACTCGCCACCCCTTCTTCCTCCTTCCTTCTCCAAGCTAGCAGTGGGACAGCTGCTGGAGGCTGCCATGTCCCTCGTGATCTTGTACTCAACAGGAAGTTGAAGGAAGCTGAGAGAGTTGGAGCCAGCTGTTTGGGAACATGGTGACATTAAGAGCTTGGGCAATGTGTATTTGTTGATCTGGATTCCTTAAAGCAGAACTTTAGGCACATCGAATCTCAACCCTTATAGTGGGGCTACGCCCGTACTGCAAGGGTTAAGTGCTTGTTTTGTCTAGGGAGCTCAAAAAACAATGTTATATTTACCCCGAACCACGATCCTGGCTGGCTCCTACAGTTCTCCTTCCAGCCTGTATCCTCATTTGCTCCAGTGATGGTATGTCCCTCAGCGTCCTCACATTCTATACACCGTGTATAGAATGTGATGACTCAGGGACCTTAGATAGCTGGATCAGAGGGGGAGTGAGGCTGAAGGGAACGGTCTAAGAGCAAGCCGGGATCGTGGTTTGGGTGAGTATAACTTTGTTATTTTAGCTCCCTGGAAAAAAATAGCACTTAACCCTTGAAGTGAGGGATAGCCCCACTGCAGGGGTTAAGATTTGTATCATATTTGGGTATCACACAAATCCTCAAATCATCTCTAAATTGGTGCTGACACTGTCCTTCCTTCTGGAGGGGGGATACTTTTGTTCCCCATGATCCCTGTGTGTGTTGTAAAGTAGTCACCACTCCAAGCTCGCTCTTGTGCTGGACTACAGTCTCACATTTAGTTAGCTAATTGGTATTGAGATTGTAGTCCATCACAGGAGTGAGCTTGGAGTGGTGGCTACTTTACAACACACACAGGGACCATGGGAGCAAGAGTAGCCCCCCTCCAGAAGGAAGGACAGTGTCCGCACCAATTCAGAGATGATTGGAGGATCTATAGCTGAGTGATGCACAATTAAGATGCATTTTTGTTATTGGTTAAAGTACTTAAATGCATTTTTTAAGATTTAACTCCTTAGTTTAGTGTCACTTTAAGCAACTCTGTCACTAGACAAAAAATGTTTTATTTAAACCCTGGCCTGTACAAAAATGGATGATCTTTGCTTTGTTGAAGACCTATGGTGGCTTCTGCAACTGACAGACTTATGGCAGTGTCAGATGCGCTGTCCCCCACTGCCCACTATGGTTCCATCTACTGGCCCCTATGTCACTACTGTTGTAGGGTCCATTCCAATGGATAGAACAACAGTGCAGAGGGGACCAAATATACATCAGAAGTGCTGTATGCTGAAGGCTGAAGCAAGCTTAGCTCTGAAACAGAGTGAAGTTTAGCAGCATGGAGCAGGCAAGTATAACAAAATGCACTATTTACCTATCATAACTGTTACACGGCACTACATTTTTCATCCAACCTCTAAATGATTGTATTTATTATTTTCAAAAGCCAGTATAAAGGAAAAGTATTGGTGGAAAAAAAGTCCTTGAGGGTTAAGCCAATCAGTTTTTCATATTAATTCTTCATGGTCCACTTGGGGACATGGCAGGGGAGTGTCCTTCACCTACATACTTGAGTTAAAAGGTATTCCCTCTTTCCATTCTCAGAATTTTGGGAGGTATGACAACCAGTGTTATCAATAAGAGCATACCACCCAGCTGTACCTGATTTAGAACAAATTCCTCTGTCCCTCTTTCCTCCTTAGTTGTCCCTAATTATCTCGTTTGCCATTTTAAAAAGCCAATATAAAGAAAGAGTAATTATATGGTTCACATAACTGTTGGCATGGCAGGGGTGTGTCTATTGTCTAAATACATTGTTCTAGAAGGTGTACCTCTTTCTCATCTCAGAAAATTAGGAGGTATGCAAGAGTGCGTGACAGTGTTCCATAGTAAAGATCTCCACAGAAGGTGTCCATGTAAGTCAGGGCACTACATTTTATGGGCTTACCCAGCCTTGTTTTTTAGTTTACAAGAATCAGTAGGCATCAGGGAAGCATAAGGCATGAAGTGAGAAACTGACATTCCCTTATGGTGAAAAATGCAGTTTGAAAGTGACTGTTCTTTGGGCAGAGGGTAGGGTTTTTACATAGATAGCATACCGTATGCTGTTACTTAGGGCAGCGCCAATAGCACACAGCCATTATGTTAGACCCTATCAGGATTTTCCTGCCTATAAATAAAGGCTCCACCCTGCAATCTTGCTAGCAGGGCAATATACACACTTTATGCATTTTGTTGTTGGAATAGTGCAATGTGTACTTATAGTTCATCCACTTTGTCCCTGCAGACTTGGAAGGGAAGTGCTAGCAGAATAAGAGGACTATTACTTTACTCTTCTAATCACTGCTTCTGGAAATAACGTCAACTAGTGGGCAGATTGTTTCTTTTCAGGCTCTCTTCCCCGAGTCTCTTGGATGGCTATGATGTACAGGTGAAACTCGAATAATTAGAATATCGTGCAAAAGTAATTGCAGTAAGTGCTGCAAAAGGGGCCCAAAGCAAGTACTGAGTACATATGCATGCTTGCACTTTTCAGAGGTCCGATATTGTTCTATGTACAATCCTTGTTTTATTAATTGCATGTAATAATCTACTTTTTTGAGGTTGTGGATTTGGGGTTCTTGGGGTTTTCATGAGCTGTAAGCCATAATCATCACAATTATGACAAATCACGGCTTGAATTATCTTGCTTTGCATGTAATGAGTCTATCTCATATATTAGTTTCACCTTTTAAGTTGCATTAGTGAAATAAATGAACTTTGCACGATATTCTAATTATTCGAGTTTCACCTGTATGATCTTTCAAATGGAATAGGATGGTGGCAGCACAAGACAGCTGACCTTGGGGGTCAGAAGGTATTAGGCTGATCTCACACTGGGAACACATCATTAAAAGCAGAATGACCAAAGTCCAACTCCGGTTTACCTAATTGGCATCATTCCTGCCACTGCAGACTATTGAACACTAGTGAGGAAACCACGACGGAGTGACATCTCCCTGGTCCAGAGATCAAGCAATACAGTTCTACTTATTTAAAAGCATGTTAAAACTTTACTATTAAGATCAGTTGTAATTATAATTGTACTATCTGTACTGTCAAGACCTAATATATTACATAGTTACCAGGAAAGGAAGTGATGAGACTCTCCTCATTGGGGACGCAGAGAGAAATTGAAATCTGATGGAGGTTCTTGTTCTTACCAAATCTACTAAAATGTTTATGTTTATTGCTACCACTAGAAACGTTCACTGTTATTCACAAAAGGGTGAAGAGTTTGGAGAAGGCAGGAGAATGTGAACAATCTAGGACAACAGAGATGAACTGGAAAGTGAGCTGAATTGGAGAATTTTTCCAGACCAGCTTTGTTGTCCTAGATAGTTCAGATCTCGTGCCTTCTCCAAACTCTTCGCCCTTTTGTGAATAACCATTTGTGTTTTTATATTGTTGTCTTTGTCACCATTGCAGAGTGTTCCTCTCATTACCTGTCTTGGTGACTACATTTCCTACTTTCCTACAACCTGACTTACTGATCACTATCACTGGGACAAGAACATTCTCCAATGGAGACATAGACAGCAATAATAACACGATCCCCAGCCTACGGAAAACCTAAAACAAATCTGGCTAGGGTTCTACTTTGAGACCTCATGGCAGAAGAAGACACAATGTGGGGTTTTTCAGTAGTATAAGAAGCTGTTGGTTGATCCAGTCTTTCAATGCCCTCTCATAAATGGAACACATAATCAGTTAATAGTGTAGTCAGACATCAAAGGCTATATACATATCGAGACCAAAGAATGGATTTCCTGTTGTCCATGGAGACTATTTATGTGCCCAAATTTTAATTTTCAAGTTTTGTAGCCAAAAGTAACCAGCAGAATGGAACATAATAAGTTGCTATGAACAATGCAAATATCTTCCCATCTTTCTAGGATTTATATTAAATAGTTCCTTAAAGCTTTTGTGTTCTTGATGGCCTCTGTCACAAGATGATGAAACTGGCTTACAGAGGTCACCATAATATATTTTAAAATGTGTAGATAGATGGCTCCATTTTATGTGTTTTCATCTGGTTTCATAGCACTTTACATCATGGACACTTGCTAAAAAGGTGTTAGTTGTTAAAAAGGGAAGGATGATAAAGGCTGTAATGAGCTCACAGGGGGTCACGTGTGTGTCAGCAGTTAACCTCTGAGTTATATTGCTTCAGATTTTCAGTAATCTGGTCCTGCGTGCCACTAGTATTGAGCTCTGCCCTGGATATCAGGATCAATAGTGAACATTACTTCCTACAATATTCATATGACCTGATGGGAATAGACTAATACATTACACATCTGTGAAGGCTTGTTTGACAATAAAGCTTGTTCACTTAGTGTGATGTGCTGGAGGCTGGGGGAAAGCTCTGACACCATATTTTGCTTCATGCGCTAATAACAACACAGAATAATTCAGTAAAAATGTCACGGGGAGACTAGGAAAACACAGAGGCATTGTACATCTACTTCACCAATGGAAATTACCATTAGCTTATAATATCGGTTCAACATGCCCCCCATGACACTGCTCTAATCAACGCCGCTCGTGCAGTGATGTTGATAAGAGCAGTGTTTAAGGGATGCGTGTCGGATAGCCGGGTCACTACATTGTGCACGAGAGCTGACGTCTGACACTGCTGGTGCTTCCAGGGTATATTAACACTTACTGCAGCACATAGCACATAACACAAGTAAAAGATACATTTTTATTAAAGTATATACAGCCTGACTATATTACAGTCACAGATTAAGCGAGGTTTGGTTTGTCTTTAAAGGGTATCATCGGTCAAACTAAAAATAAATCTGTTTTTTTATATTAAATTTCCATAAGTTCTATCCCACTCCTAATCACCAGATCCATCTAGAAATCTGTAAACTGTAGATGTCCATAGGATGTTCATAGGATGCACTGACACCATTTCACTCAGCCCTGTGAATATGCACAGATCCTGCCTTCTGAACTACAACTCAACATCTGAACAATGTAACATTATTATTGCTTGCTTGAAGGAATGCATGATGGGTTATGTAGTCTTGAGACTATGAGATTGCATTACATCAAGCAGCAGGGAAAGAGACACAAAGCACGCTGGGAATCCAGGAGGTTGTTGAAAGTGATGGGCAGACAGGAGGCAGCACTCACTACATAAAAGGGATTTTTTTCACGTAAACTTTGATTGTATTATCAGAAACAACTCTAGTATGTATTCCTATTACAGTGCTGATGGTATAACAGGATAGCATATGCTGGGAGTTTACAACTCCCTTAACCTTCCTGGCGGTAATCCCGAGTGTGGCTCGGGGTTAATTTTAAGTATCAAAAGCGGTAACCCTGAGCCACACTCGGGATTACACTGTGCGTCGCTTACCTTGTCCACGAGCCCTGTGTCCTCGAGGCTGTGTCCTCCGGCCGATGGCGGCATCCGTCTTCCGGGTTCTGTCCCTTGCAAGCGCCTGCGTCACAGGGGGGCGGAACCGGCGGGGAATTTAAAAGTAAAAAATTGAAGAAAAAAAAACTGAGATAATCAGACCTCCAGGGAGGTTAAGCTTCTTCTGCTGATATTTTGCCTTCTCTTGTTCATCTCTCTCACCCACACCAAGATGCTGTGTTTCCTTATGTAATGCAGGCAGATAATGGCTGGTGAGAGGGCCAGCAAATTCAGTACAGGAGAGGAGCCGTTACTACTGAAGGGATGGCTGGAGTTCAGCTTTAACTGATTTACCAAAACCGTGGGTACCCGTATAATGACAGGAGTGAATAAGCAATGAAAGAGACCTGGCAGAATCAGGAAAACATTTAATGCCCAGCTCCGAAATCAGGATTTCTTTTTTAGTTTTTCAGTCCTGTTGACAGTGGTTACCAGGACAAATAGAGGGGTGAATCTTCCCAACTGGGTCTCAGGCAGCAATAAAGACCAGACAGGGGTTCTACCCCTTCCCTACTCTATCCAAAGCTAATAATAAAACTATTCATGCACTGTAATGAAAAGAGTGACCAATCCCGATCCGGCCCCCATGTGGTCAGATGTCGGTCTTCACAATTCTCAGCTGTAAATGGCATTCACATGCAAAAAAAGCCAATCTGCAGAGAGGCTGACATAGAGCGCGCACATTGTAGTTCATTATACTGGACATCTTTATGCCAAGCTGTCAGTTTGTTTTAAGTGTAATACCTTCTCAGCAATAAATGCAATATCATTACACTATGGGGTTCAGTTATCAAAGTCCAGCCTGACATACAGCCGGGTGGATGCTCTTTGCAAGGTACTAGAATTTGCTATACTCATCAGCGCCATCTAGGAGCGCTAGTACCATGTGACCAGTATCTGGATAAATGGTTATTAGGAGTGGGATAGAACTTATGGCAAGTTGTGGTGAAACTACAAATTCTCTGCCTTAGAGAGTCATGCCTGTGGCTATCAGAGTCTTGCGATGCCTCATGGGACCTGTAGCACTTGTTGCTGAAATGCCAACGTTGCCAACGTTGCCTACTCCTGTTTTCCAATTTTGGGTCCAAAATTGGAAATCCTAATGAAATAAAACTATATATTAATAATAATATATTAATATATATTAACCCCAATGGGCCAAATTACCGCAATGATCCTTCACTCTGGTCATCAACAGTTTTTTATATTTTTTTTAAGCTGTAAATGTATGAAGAATAGTAATATTGGATCTTTCATTGATGGCTCTCCATAAGCTTAATGTAACTCCATATGGCTTTGTCATAAAAATATGTCTCTTTCCCGGCTTCTAATAGGGAGTAGAGACAGACAGACTGCTGCATTAGGCTCGGGCACTTTGTAGCCGGTCAGGTATAAAATCACGTTGGCTAGAGAGGTGCATATTGTCCCCGGTGATGCAGCAATGAGGTGACAACTTTAATAGACTGATGACGGGGTCTTGTGACTAGAAAGCCGGCAACAATTCCATTACAGTTAGCGTTGATAGGTGGCGTCATAAAGGAAATGCTATCACCGTGACCCAGAAATGTACTATAGTCTTTTGTCTGCTATCATAGTACCGTGCCATCATCTTATCAGATCTATGATATTTTGCTACTTACATTTTTTTATTTTTTTTGGTATCTAGGAATTTGTAGATTACTAAATGAATGTTTTATGTTATGAACCCCATTAGAAAAAAAGTATTATATTATTTCTTTTGATTGAATTGCTTTTTATATGCTGGGTGCATGTTATATGTTTATTGTGTGTCTATAGGCCAGGTTATTTTTTTCATGTACAGTACTGTGCAAAAATTTTAGGCAGATCTGGAAAAAATGCTGTAAAGTAAGAATGCTTTCAGAAATAAAAGTGTTAATAGTTTATTTTTATCAATTAACAAGATGGAAAGTAAATGAACAGAAGAGAAAGCCAAATCAAATAAATATTTGGTGTGACCCTCCTTTGCTTCTAAAACAGCATCAATTCTTCTAGGTACACTTGGACACAGTTTTTGAAAGTACTCAGCAGGTAGGTTGTTCCAAACATCTTGGAGAAGTAACCACTAGGGAAGCACCAATACCAGTTTTTCGGTATCAAGTATCGATATTTTTTTTCTGTATTCACAGATACCGAATACGATACCAAAAGATGTCCCATTAAGGGAAAACAAAAAGAGAAAAGAAAGGTACTAATCATGTACAAATAAACATTAATCAGTCCCTTTGAACTGTAAGGGTTATTATTATTATTATTACATAGGATTTATATAGCGCCAACAGTTTGCGCAGCGCTTTACAATATAAGGAAGACATTACAGTTACAATACAATTCAAGACAAGATGGTAAGGAGGGCCCTGCCCCTGAGGGCTTACAATCTAAAAGAGGAGGGGGAAATGATACATGAGGTAGCTGTGGGAATGAATTATGTGAGAATGTGAAGGTTCAGTGGTTAGGTTGAGGTGGGATAGGCTTCCCTGAAGAGATGAGTCTTTAGGGAACGCCTAAAGGCAGTCAAGGTGGGAGATAGACGGACAGGTTGGGGTAAAGAGTTCCAGAGGATGGGAGAGACTCTAGAGAAGTCCTGGAGGCGAGTATGGGAGGAGTGGACAAGGGAGCTGGAAAGCAGGAGGTCAATGGATGAGCGGAGGGGACGGTTAGGGTGATACTTTGAGACAAGGTCTGAGATATATCCGGGGGCGGAGTTGTGGATGGCTTTATAGGTGACTGTTAATATTTTGAATTTTATCCTCTGGGCGAGTGGAAGCCAGTGAAGGGATTGGCAGAGGGGGGATGCAGACACTGAGCGGTTGGTAAGGTGAATGAGTCTGGCAGCTGCATTCATGATAGACTGAAGGGGGGATATCCTGTGTAGTGGAAGGCCAATGAGGAGGGAGTTATAATAGTCAAGACGATAGATAACAAGGGAGTGGATGAGTAATTTTGCGGTTTCTTTGGTGAGGAAGGGGCGTATTTTTGAGATGTTACGAAGGTGAAGGCGGCAGTTTGGATAGCGATTGGATGTGGGGAAGAAAGGTGAGGTCCGAGTCAAGGATGACACCTAGGACCTTGGCATGAGGGGAGGTTTGGATAGTTGTGTTATCAATCACAACAGAAATGTTGGGGGAAGGTGCACGGGGTGGAGGAAATATAGAGAGCTCAGTTTTTGAAAGGTTGAGTTTTAAGAAATGTTGTGACATCCAGACTGATATGTCATTTAGTAGATTAGTGACACGCAAGGACACTGAGGGGGAGAGTTGTGGAGTGGAAAGATAAATTTGAGCGTCATCAGCATAGAGATGGTATTGTCATTTTGTCCAGGGGGCTCAAATAAAGAAGAAATGATCCTCGATCCTGCCTGACTGCTAGGCCAGTCCCCACTAGGGTTGACACCCGTCCAGTTTTCACCTGGACAGTCCGGTTTTGGAGTCTTGTGTCCGGGTGTCAAGGCGGCAGGCACCTTGACACAAGACACTCAGTGCCGACACTGGCGCTTTAACATTTCTGACAGATGCGGCTGCCGAGGTCCTCGACAAGCGCGATCTCGGGCAGCCGCATCTTGCTCTGAGCTGCGTGCAGCCTGTGCCTGAGAGTCGCACAGCCCATCTCAGAGTCGCACAGCCCACCTGAGAGCCGCACAGCCCATCTGAGAGCCTGCACAGGCCACCTGGAGACTTTAGGGCGCCAACCCAGAACAACACAGAGTATTGTTCTTCACGTCATTTTGTATTGCTGTATAATGTATTGCTGGGATTTGTAATCCTCTGTAGACGGTCCCCTTACTCCCTCTCCTGGCTGTCTCTTCTTGCTCTTTCTCCTGGCTGCCTCTCCACGCTCTCTCTTCTATATTCTCAAAAAAAAATTGCCACGCACGCCGCTAGAGTGTTAGGGTTTTACTTGAACAAAAGGTGGCAACCTTAGTCCCCACAGCTTTTCCTCCATTGGGCTCCAGCAGTCTATAGACCTGTGACGTTGTCATGTCTAATACAAGTCTATTAGATGTGAAGACGCTGAGGGACATACCACCAGAGCAGAGGGGGAGAAAGGTGAGCGGTCACTGCCGTAGGACAGAGGATCAGGTGAGTATTACTTCTTTATTTTTGTATCTAGAAAAAAAACAGCAGTAACCCTTATAGTGCAGGGGTAGCCTCACTGCAAGGGTTAACTTTTCAAAATCCTGGAGTTCTTCTTTAAGTACAGTTGTTATAGGATACATCCAGGATTCAACATCAACACTTTTCAGGATATGATAATTTTTTTGTATGGACTATTTTTTAAAGCTATCCTTCTTTCCATTGGAGCATTGTTAACTCAAGTCTTTTATTACATTTCTAAGCTTGGGATGTGTGGTTAGTTGTTCTCCATCTACTGATATTGAGTTGGGCTGCGAGTAGCAAATGAGGGACTATGGTTTTCTATGTTCTCTATGGAAATCATAAAAATAACTGTGTAGCAATGCTAGTTCAACTGTGGGGGTTGCAGTGAGGTAGAAGACTCAGTTACAAAAGGATCTAAGAGATTTATAATACCATAGTATATGAATAATAGATCTGAATTCTTCACAATTCAAGCCGTGATTTGTCATAATTGTGATGATTATGGCTTACAGCTCATGAAAACCCCAAGAACCCCAAATCCACAACCTCAAAAAAGTAGATTATTACATGCAATCAATAAAACAAGGATTGTACATAGAACAATATCGGACCTCTGAAAAGTGCAAGCATGCATATGTACTCAGTAATTGGTTTGGGCCCCTTTTGCAGCACTTACTGCAATTACTTTTGCACGATATTCTAATTATTCGAGTTTCACCTGTAACTCTTTAAAGATGTTCCCAATGATTGGAACAATGCGAAGTTTGAAAAGATTTATAATGCCATAGTATATGAATAATAGATCTGAGTTCCCCGCATTGTCTCCAACACAGGAAAGAGTGAGGAAGAGATCTTGGATAGTCTATATGGAGTAATACACTATCAATATACAACTCTTTGAAGACATCCCCAATGATTGTAACAATGCACAGTTTGAAATGCGATTTGCAAGGCTTTGGTCCATTGGAGGATAGAATATTCCCTACCCATTTCTCTTTCTTATTTGGTCATTATATGAGTCTTAGAGAACCTTTGTGAGGGTATTTATAGTTGATTAGATCTTCATAAATATGTTTGTCATCAGAAGCGTGGGCTCAGTCATAATAGTAAAGAGTAAGTAGCAGATTCCAAAGTACAGAGAAGATTCTGTAGAGGGTATGCAGTACTTCCCTCTGGTATAAATCAGTGAGATTGTAAATTCCCATTTTTTTCCAGGATTGTATATTGGGGCCTAGAATAAAGTATTTAAGACTCTGCAAGGAACTCCTCAATGTAACATAGGACTTTGCTGGGCATGTCTGGATTTAAGGGGGGACTTTCCTGGGCACTCCTGGATGTAAGGGGGAGGGGTGATGGACTCTGATGGATGTAAGGAGGGGCTGTGATGGGCACTCCTGAATGTAAGGGAACTGAGTACTCCTGAATGTAGGGGGGACTCTGCTGGGCACTCCTGGATGTAAGGGGACTCTGCTGGGCACTCCTGGATGTAGGATGGACACTGCTGGGCACTCCTGGATGTAAGGGAGACTCTGCTGATCACACCAGGATGTAGGGGGTCACTGATGGGAAATCCTGGATGTAAGAGGGATTCTTCTGGGCACTCCTGGATGTAAGGGAGACTCTGCTGGGCACTCCTGGATGTAAAGAAAATCTACTGAGCACTTTTGATTGTCGGATGGACTCTCCTGGGCACTCCTAGATGTAAGGGGTGACCCTGCTGGGAACTGCTGAA